>NW_025784644.1:0-23428 GCF_021130785.1 Homalodisca vitripennis
TTTTAAGAAACAAAGAATTAATGCTTAACAATTTTAAAAACTATTGTTAATTTTTAAATAATCTTAATCAGTCAGTCTCATCCTTGACCATTTATTACTTTCAACTGCACAATCGTATCTCCCCTGAACAACACAGCTTTCTTCGTGGACGATCTTCGGCTACCAACCTATTGGAGTTTTTCAGGAGTTTGTGATTACCAGCATTCAGGGACTCTTCACAGTGTGGACAGTATTTTATCTAGACTTCAGCAAGGCCTATCGATAGTGTTTAACCATCGTTTGCTGATTGCAAAGCTTGAGGGTCTTGGTGTTTGTGGATCGCTGCTTCAGTGGCTTAAAAGCTTGTAGTGATCGTCTTCTCATTGTGAGGTGCAATGGAGGTAACTCGTGCCCTTTTCCTGTACTGTCTGGTGTTCCTCAGGGCTCTCACCTAGGACCATTACTATTCAACATCTTCATAAACGACATCACCAGTGTGGCATCCTCTCGTTTCCTTCTCTTTACGAACGATATCAAGCTGTTTTAATAGAGTCACTTCTTCATTTGATCAAGATGAACTCCAGCATTCCATTGATAGTATATGCAAGTGGTGTGAGGTGAATGCAATGGAGCTGAATCCAAAAAAAGTACGTCGTGATGCCACTACAGCCGCAGTGAGAGTGGTTTTCTATTATGGCTACGCAATCAATGGGAACAAGCTGATAGACGGTTGATGAGGTGAGGGATCTGGGTGCCATCACTGCTCCTTCCTTATCACTTTTCCCCCATCTCCAACACATTTCCTCAAAAACTTCTTCCCTTCTTGGTTTTGTCCTCCACTCCTACTAAAGAATTCATATCTCCCCATACCCTTGTTATTCTCTATAAAACCATAGTTCGTCCTTTGCTGGAGTACTGCTGTCTTGTTTGGTCACCTCATCAAGCCTTTCACATTGAAAATGCTCAACAGAGTGCAAGTCTGCTTCATCAGAGCTCTGGGAACAAGGCTTGGATATCAGTACATGGGAGACCCCAATCCACACCGTGGTAGGAACTGTTCGACATCCAACCACTCTTTTTTCGGTGCGGCGGGCTTATCAAGACCTCAACTTTCTGCGAGGGGCTTGGTCAATGGCGCATGGCGATATAGACTGTCCTGACCTGCTTGGGAGCTGTGGCTTCCACTGTGCCGAGAGGGACTCGCTCGAAGTTCAGTTTTCTGTAGGCGTTTTTCAGCCAACTAAATTTATACTCAAAAACCACGGCATATCCAGACTCCTGAGGACTGGCGAAGAGTCTCTGTTTTTACAATTAGTTCATATCTGTTTAAAATACCCTTAATATTGTTATGTTTGTTTTTTTGTTTTCGTTTTATTGTATATTTATGATCTATTGTTGGTTTCATTCAGATCTACTAGTAATATTTGTAAAATTGGTGTTGTACCATTGAAATAAATAAATAAAAAGCACCATCCTAAAGCTGAATAAATAGTCTCCTGAAATTTATTTATATTATCTAAGTTCAACTCCATTTCACTTTACTGCTGCTTAGTGCAGCATCTGAAATCTGACACTGTTACAGAATTGACTTGTGGAATCTGGAATCCACATCCGTCTGAAGAGATCCAGAAAAACTGAAGAACACCTTGCCATACTACTTAGTATGATATCAGTATTCAAATGTAATATACTAATGTGATTGGTTCTTAGTTGTTTTCCTGTTTAGGCTGTGTCGTGTTTTATTATCAGACAGTATCTAGGCTACAACATGCTCCACCTGGTTTACCCAGTAGAAATCCAAAGAAAATCTTAAAGAAGATATGTTCTCATTGTCTCATAAGATGCACGGATGTGATTCCAAATTCCAGAAGTCAAGTCTATGACAGACTGCATTAAGCAAAAGGTGAAATGGAGCTAAACTTAGGCATTCACATTGAATTAACCCTTTACTACCTTAGTAAGCCATTTTGTTAATTTTGGTTAATTAATCCTAAATACAATTATTAATCAAAGGGTAACTTATTTTGGAAGTAATTCTCACATAAATTAATTTTCACTGTGCAGGTTCCAAACAACGTTAGCATGTTCTCTGAGTTTGAAAATGGTTTTCTTGGTGCTGAAATCTTCTTCTTGATTGGTGGTGTAGTCAGATCCTACAGTTTCTTCCGTGATAGGCACAGAGGAAGACCTTTCAGTATTGTCTCATCAATACTTATACGATATCTCAGGTAACTAGTACTGTGATAAGTTTTAATTTGATATTATTAGTGTAGATAAACATCGACATCCAAACCAAAAGTAAATATTTTATATATTGCGGTAAGCTGATTAGCCCTCCAAAGATCAGCCAATAACATAGAATGTTACAAAGAGTGCATAATGTGATAATCTCAAAAAATTATAATATATAATTAATATTATTATCAGTTGTCTTTTAAGGGCTAACATGTTCTACAAATAATCCATGCCTTGTGTAAATTTCCTGAAAATGCCCAGCAAGTACACCTTGGAAATTAGTAATGTTTTGATTGTTACAAAGACTTTAAAAAATACATTATACTGTCAATGGTCTTGTAAGGATTGATAATGTATGGTACAGATAACTTGTCTGCTTAAGTTTTGATATAACTTGACAATATAGACTATTGTTAATGAATACATTTTGTCATCTGTGGGTTCGTATTTTTTTCAGTCCTTAGCTGATGTCTCAATTCCTACTATTTGTTTCTAAGGTGTTTTAAAGTTGTAATAATACTGCTAAAATCTGTAAAAGTCAAAAGAATTATAATGCTACCTTGTGAAGAATCACTAGCATGCTTTGTTAATACATATCAAAAGGTCATAAAGTTTTTTGTACAAGGATACTTGGTAATCGTGGTATACTTTCAGAATACTTATATAATCAAGGAAAATAAATGTTAATGTTTATTATGTAAGAGATGTTTTTAAATAACAAATACAAATACAAAAGAATAAGTTTGTAAAAAGTGTCTGAGATTTAACATTGTTTTTATACAACTAAAGTCAAAAGTTTCATCAGTACAGATGGTTCTTAAATCTGGTATGTCTGTAATATGCTTTATTTGTGAAGCGGTTGATATATAAACATTATTAATCAGAAGATGAAAAGTTTTTGAGCACAGAACTTCCTCTTCTTTCTTTAAGCATATTTCTTTTTTTTTGTCTTTGGCATACATTAATCTTTCTCTCACTTTTTTCCAAACCTTTGTTTTTTATTGCTAAATTAAACATTTTGGGCATTTACAATGTTTTAAATATAATGCAAACCAAATTCTCTAGCAATGCACAGGGCTGTTATATGATGTTATGAAACTAAATAACTCCTAATTCAAAAATTACTGCATTTTAAAAAAAATACAATTATAAAATTTCCTTTAAAAAATCTATTAAAAAAATGTAGAGTCCAAAATACTGTAAAGTGATTTTATTTCATCACTCTACCAATGGCTTTAATAACTTGAAATGTCAGACTAAATTCCACTATCTAAAGGCATATTAATAATAACTGGCAATATTTAATTAATTAAAAGTTAAGGTAGGCACCATTCTATAAAGGTTAAAATACTTGTAGTTGACAAGAATTTTAAATAGTTGTTAAAGAAGGTAAATTTATGAAAAACTATGTGCAGTATTAAATAGTATATATCTAAAGAAAGACATACTTTTCTGCATAGGTTCTTATTGACAAAATGTTAAAAAAACACATTTTAAAGTATTAAAATTTCATTCTTATTGTATTGTTAAATACTATTAAAATCATTAGTTATGGATACTTTTCATACTGGTTTTAGAAATAAAAAATTTCTTGTGGCTAAATTAATTTTGAATGATTTTTTCATAATCAAATAAAATATTGAGTATTAAAGCAGCTTGAATTGGAAGGTGTTCAAATAAATGTAATTCTTGTTTAGGCGATTGAGGCTTGATTATATTTAATATATTGTAATTAAAAATTATGACTTTTACATTTTATATTTTGAATTAAATTATAGCATCCAAAATAAATACTATGCAGATTGAACATTTTTATTCACTAAAGTTATTAACATGACTCTCTGAGTTGTATATTTTTGTTGATTTTCTGGCTTTATTGTGTAAAAGGACAATCTCTAAAAGTCATAATTAATTAAATATCTCAAAATAAAAACTATACTTTATTTTAACAGTTGTGGCTATTTAGTGCTATAGTCATTTTATATACTACATATTTTATCTAAGATTTAATAAAAACCGTTACCAAATTACTGTGTGGTTATTTTTAAGATACTGTATGTTTTTGAGGAATATTTGACTGAACTATATTATCATAAAAGTATTTGAGGCTTTTTAATAGTGGCTTTAAATACTCTAAAGATTCAGGGACTATTAGCATTGTATCTAACATAATTAATGTATACTTATACTTATAAATTTATTATAAAATTATATTTTATAAATTGATAACTGCAAGAGAAACAATACATTTTTGTATATACTCATGACTGTGTTTAGGTACAACGCCAGCACTGCAGGAGTAAAATGTTGTTCAACTATGGACTCCTGGTTGTGTGTGGTCAAGGCCCGCTGTGGCAGAGGTTCTCACCAGATCATCCCCCCCCGTTGGTGCTATGCTTGCCAGTTTCTGCAGGGTGGTCACCAAGGATTGCTTGCAGTTCGACAGGAGCTTCACATCCGCAAACTATGTCAATCCTACAGCTATGGTATGCTGATCTGCCAGGCATGTATTAAACTCTGACAAGTATTTATTTTTTATTTTGAGTATGTCAAATCATCAATATGTCAATTACATTTTTCCTTTGTAGATGTTTAGATTTCTAGTTATTGTTTTAGCAGTGTAATCCCAAAAATCTTTAAAAAACAAAAAAATAAATGTTTAATAGTAACAAACATTATGTTTGATTTCATATTTCTTATTAAGAGGAATTTATTTTAACTGTGCATACTTTACCATCACAGTTTATCTTTGAAATGTAAGATTTATTTTAACCAGTTAACATGGCGTGTTTATTTTTAGAATATGCTGAGCTATTGATTTTTTATGTTTTTCCTAAATAATATGTAGGGTTATCAATTCATTATTTTTGTGAAGACGTTTTTTTTAAGATTTAAACAAAACGACTTTCACATTCAGTCATTTTGGGACACATGGATTATGAAAAATCCTATGGTTTTTTTTTGTCAAGATAAGTCATAGTCATAATACTTTATTTACATATTTGTCAAGAACAGTAATTGCGTCAAGTTACACATAGGTTAAAATATCTTAATTCAAGATGTAAAATAAAATAATTGAACTTAACATAAGTATATAAAATTGTATTTTAGTCAGTTTACGCTTGAGTTCCTCTCCAATTGAAGAATTCTGCCAATATGTAGAACGGTCCTGAAGCCATGTTTTTACTCACTGAGCAAACTGTCTCCTGTTAGTCCTTTTCAGGTCTTCTGGCAGGTTGTTCCACATTTTCGCCCCCATGTAGCATGGTCTCTTTTCAGTTGCACTGAGGGGGTGTGTGCAGGAAGGCAGTAATTGGTTGCATGTCGTGTATTATAGTCATGTATCTGATTTCTTCTGGAGCCATTGTATAGATGTACTTAATGACTTCGAAAATGTAAAGGTTTAAGTCTTATATATTTCCAGTTCTATTATATACAGTACTTGGTTTTTAGAACTAGAGGAGGACGGGTGCCCTCAGGAGGGTATGGAATATCTACTAGAAGAAGGAGGATACAGAAAATGTTTAATTTATGAACACTCAACATAGTGGCATTTCTTAAGTGCAGTGTAAAGTTTCCTGCTCATATCAAAAGTGTTTATTTTTTCAAAGAGAGATATTGAAACATAATTTTGTCGTATTTCCTCATATTGAGTACTATATATAAGAGAACTCTCTACCGACCTTTTAAGTATCATTCCTGGACCAAACACAAACCAAAATTTCATATTAAAACTTTCAAAAACCCATTAATTACCCAAAATAGCCACCATTTGGTTTTTTTCACTTAACCATTTCTAATTTGAGAAGAGCTTTGTTGTAATGAGCTGAAATTTGGCATTAGCTTTATAACCTACAGACCTAATTACAGAAAATCTTTTAGAAGCTTTATTTTCAAAATGGTAGTTTCCTAAAAACTAAGTGCAAATATTTTAAAAACTGTACATATTAAAAAAAATTACAATTATTACATTTCAGTTAGAAAGTTTAATTATAAATCCAATGATACCAAGTTCAAGAAAATCGTTTCATAAATCGTTTTTTTAACACTGTTAAAAATCCCAGTATTAAACAATACCTACTGTGATTATGTGACAGCTCTGTTTGTGAACCACAACAATCAGCTGTTTTAATTTAGTTGCTCTAATTAGCTGATTATAACACTACATTTTTGAACTGTGATCATAATATTCTCACTTATTGCAGGATTTAGGTTTAGTTTGATTTAAAAAATAAGAAATAAAAATGTTTATAATCTACAAAATAATAACTTTATTTAAATATAGCTGCTAATAAATCCTTAAATGTTTTTATTATTTGGGCAAACTCTACTGTCACTGTTCAAGATGTGCAAAGTGGCTGTAGGAATATTGAAACAACGATTGTTAAACATTGGAATGAAACGTTCATCTAGCAGCAGAAATTGGTCTTTTCATTCAAAATTATTTTGTACTCTGTTATAATATAAACCCTCTTGTAAATTCATTAGAATTCCTACGTAAATAAAGCTATTACTTATGTTATTTATTATTATCTTTCTTGCTCAACAGCAGTTCTAGATATGGTTGAAATAAGAAGTGCTGCTGTTACTATCAAGCTTACTCTATGCTTTTTCGCACTGTAAATGTAGACATATTGAAAATAGTGGTTAAATTAATTAAACATATGGCTGTGCTGTCATAAAACAATATTTACACAGAACAGTTGATTAAATTTAACAGGCTCTTTCAATTACTATTTTGCAACTTTAGAGACCAGGATGGGATTTTTCGCTACTTTAGGTAGCAGTGGAGCATAGCCCGGAGGATTTTCGAAATAAGAATAGGCCTGTATTCATACCAGATATCCTGAGAATGTCCATGTAAAATTTCAGCACAATCTGTTGAATAGTTTACATGTGAAAGCAAAACAAACAAAAGCACTTATAATATTATTGGGATATATATATATATATATATATATATATATATATATATATATTATAAAATGTTCATTTAAATGCTTTTATATCTTTAAAATATTATCATTTGTTATTCATTTTTCAGTGTGTACACCACAGTTGGTATCTTGCCTCTGACTTCCAGCTTTTTCTGGCTTCTCCTCTTTTTCTCATCCCCCTTTACTTCCGGCCTCAGTTGGGTCTGATGATGCTAGCTGTTGCCAGCATTGCTTCAGTAGTCGCCCTTTTCTTTCATTCACATTCCAGTGCAATCTATAGTGAAAAGATGACAGGCTTGTGAGTATATTAACATAATCACTATAGTGGATTCATTACTACAGATGTAATATGTTTGTTTGTTTGTTAATTTAAAAATTTGAAATTAAATACTTGTCTGGTTCCAAAATGGCAGCAATGTCAAAATTTTCAGGAAAATTTTCAAAAACTATAATTAGTCTTAAAACAAGATAATCAATTTGCTATATACCCTTGCTAATTCTCAGCAAAGAAAATAAATGTTTATTGACAAAGTGCAACACATGTATATACATATGTGCAGTGCTGGTTTTAGCACTACTAGCGCCCTGGGCGAGATTTCTTTGGCACCCTCTAACTGCAATTCAATTACATACGAAAAAAGGTACCGGCGCCCCTTTTCGTACGGCGCCCTACCCTAACGCCGCTCCTGAATATGTGCCATGTCCTTTATTTGTTTAACATGAGTTACACATTTGTTTGATAGTTTATGCTTCTTCAAGTTATGTTAATACCATGTTATGTTGTGTCTTTTCTGGTGTATATTTAAGTTCACAAACATTTAATAGCAAACTATATGGTCTGCTATTTTTTATTTTAAATGTAATTAGGTGCTAATAAAATCAAAATAAAGATTGAAAATTAAAGATTTGTTCAAAATGATTTAGTTTATACATTAATGAATGTTTAACTAGTCCTAACATATATTTTATAAATTCTTTGTTATGTTTTACTAAGATAATTAAAATCAGAACATACTCAAATTTCCTTCCTCAGTTTTTACTACAATCTAACTAATGCACAACATAAGAGTAAAATATTTAATTTTAATACAGATCCAGCCACAGAGGAAACAACCTGATAAGTGGAAATAATATTACTTCTCATTCCCGAGCATCGCCATATCTATTGGGACTTGCATTGGGCTACATATTGTTCATGGTGCATAATAACCGGCTACATCTCAGGTTATCAAAGGTAGATACTATACTTAAAAATACATTTATTTTAAACAGTACCTAACTCAATATTTATTCCAAACATTTTACTTTGTAAAAAGTCTAAAGGTAACTTTTCTCAATTAACCATGCATAGTATAACTACAAAACTTAGCTCATGATAACCATTGAAAATCGTGCATACAAATATGCATGGGCTGAAAAAATATTTGTGAATTGAATATTTGTTAACTAGCCTACTCATTCCTTACTGTACACTAGGAGGTCTGCTGCAGTCGTGTTAAAGTATTGATTGTACAATAACTGTAGCTATGTTGATTGCATGTAGTTAACACATTCACTGCGGCTCTATTCTGAGTGGTACTCAGTGTACTCTTAATTATCCAGTGTGCATTAGGATGTTTGCCACAGTCAATGTGTTTAAGTATTGTACAATAACTGTAGCTATGTTGATTGTATGTAGTTAACACATTCACTGTGGGTCTATACTGAATGATACTCAGTGTACTCTTAATTATCCAGTGTGCATTAGGATGTTTGCCACAGTCAACGTGTTTAAGTATTGTACAATAACTGTAGCTATGTTGATTGTATGTAGTTAACACATTCACTGTGGGTCTATACTGAATGATACTCAGTGTACTCTTAATTATCCAGTGTGCATTAGGATGTTTGCCACAGTCAACGTGTTTAAAGTATTGTACAATAACTGTAGCTATGTTGATTGCATGTAGTTAACACATTCACTGTGGCTCTATACTGAATGATACTCAGTTGTACTCTTAAATATCCAGTACACACTAAGATGTCTGCTGCAGTCAGTATATAAGAAAAAGAGCTAGACACTGTTGACAATAATAGTTCTTGTTCCAATGTTAAAAAAATATTATTTGTTGGTTATTATGTATTGCATTGTTCAATTAAAACTATTGATAAATGGCAATAATGGTAAATTGGTATTGGTCATATTGGCTAATGATGAACAATAATTTACAATATTAGTAATATTGTGATTCATAACAACAATATTTTTATTGTTATTGTTTATTGAGGAATATTTTGAACTTAAAAATGTTTATTTCTTGATATTAACATGTTAAACATTTTAAAGAAAAAACATTATATCTGAAATGTACAGACCAATATTTACTGGGGCTGGGGAGTTGTGGTGGGATTACTGGCGATCGTCTTTATGACCAGCACTATTCCTACAGCCTATGATCCCGAGCTCACCCACTGGTTCTATCCAGTCTGGAACGTTTTTCAGCAGATTTGTAGTTGCTTCCACAGCTGCTTGGGTAATTCTGGTCTGTTCTCTTGGGCATGGAGGTATGTCTGAGCCAGTTATAGAGAGAATATGTATAAAATAATTAAAATTATCTGTACGACTTTTAAAATAATACATAACTTAAGAATTTTAGCATTAAAATAATACATTCAACTTAAGAATTTTAGCATTAAATCAATCATTTAGAAGTGGCTGCAAGCATTGGCATCTTTCAAGTTTTGCCGCCCGGGGGCTAGTGGCTATCTGCCACCCCTTGTTTTGTTTCATATTTTTTAACTTGTATTAAAACGTAGTAGGTATAAACAACATTACAAGTTGAAAACAATTTAATCTTGTTATCATTAATAATGATAGTAATGTATTTTAGTTTACCAACACTGTAATATGAATAGTATAGAAGAAATAAGAACGTTTTACAATTATAAACTAAACTAATATATTTAAGTCATAAGTATACAAGTTGGCAAGTAAAATGTCCGAAAATGATCTCTCCGCTGTTCAGTTTGATGCAAGGATCGTCTTGAACTCCGTAGACATGTAACAGTTTATAGAGATTAAAAAATACTTTTTGGATGTTCCTGCTCTTTAAGTTCCTTTGAGAAACAAAATAAAATGTAGACATTCAATAGCAAAATCTTCTGGTAAAGGAAGAACTTTGTTATAAAACTGCACAAGTTTTTACATTCAAGTTTTTAGTGTCTCTATCTGGTTTCTTCTTTATTCCTAAAGATGAGAAATCCAAAAATCAGCTCATCATATACAGCTTTTATATTTTCCACTTCATTAGATGGAAAGATTTTCATAATTTATTCAGAACATTTATAAATCTGTCTTATAACTCGTGAGCTACTGTCATAATTAGTATTAATTAATATATGATTTTTTTATCTGTGTTTCATAATTAATTATTCTCTTGATTTATTTGTGATTGATGAATAAGATAGTGAAGAAGGGTATAGAATAATAACTATTACAATTTATAAACTTTTACGTTATGAATGAACATCTTTTACAGAATGGTTAAATCAACTTCTTTCATGGAGAGGGTTCCAAATGCTTTCCAAACTTGTGTTGGGAGTTTACCTTGTCCATTTCAATGTCATCATTGTACAACTGTTCCAAATGAATCAGCCTTTTGAATTCAACTACGTTGATGTTGTAAGTATTACAAAGATTAACAAAAACCACAAACACAATTTATGTAAATTAGAGTAAATGTTTTAATCCAGTCTGTGGATCTGGCGGAAGACAGGGTGGGCGTGGAAGAGGCTCATAGACGAGGCAAAGAATCGACTGAGATTTTTTACGCCCCGGCAGTAAGTAGTAAGTAAGTAAGTAAGAGTAAATGTTTTATTAAGTGCAACATATGAAGCATTATATGGTGAATTAGAACAGGCTTCTCTCATACAAGCATATTATGGGCTCTTTCTTCCATTGCCATTTAGCTATGGATTAATCACTTAGCAGTCATCCTCCAGTGTGAAAGAAGTTTTTATTATACAAAAGAGAGCTATCAGAATCATGACAGAAGTAGACAAGTTTCATAGCTGTAGAGAAATTTTTGCACAACTTAAAATGTTAACCTTATTTTCTTTGTTTATTCAGCAGTCTTTGCTTTACCTTAAAACCAATTTTGACCAAGTAAGTCATTGAAAAGATATCCATAGCTACAACACAAGATCTTGTATTAGTATTAATCTGCCTCAAGTTCGACTGGTTAAGACTGACAATAGCCCCATGAGAACAGCTATTAGGTTACACAATAAGTTACCATTAGAGATAAGACAACTTAGGGATAAAAATAAACTTAATAATTTTCTCTATAAAAGATTGTTTTATTCTGTATAAGAATATATTGACAGGGCTTGGACTATGGATGACATTTAGTATTGTTATTCTCTGGTATAATAATAATTGTTACGTGCCAATGTATTTGTATGAAATATTTTCTGGCAAAAAATTCTTATTCTTATTCATCCTCCAGATTGTTGAAGATTGATAATTATAATAATAAATTAGTAAATAACTTGGATAAAAAAAACGCACAAAAATGATTTTACAATGTTGTTTTTATCAGTTATTCAGTAATTTAATATCCACTAAAATACAGTCAAAAAATATACTTGAACTGGACAACAGAAAAATTTCAAATCAAATAGATTCAAAATTATAGGTTGTAAATGAACAATCCAGATTTGAAATTGAAATCAAATTTAAGAAAACTAAATATAATATTATTTTAATAATTTATTTTATTGCAACAAATAAGTTCAACTTAGTATAATAGATTTACTTATACATCTGATCATTTTTTAGACGAATCAGGTGATTTAAAAATGTGGAGGAGGAAGCAGGTGAAAGAATTATATGTTACTATGTGTTAAGTATTATTGCATTAAATGACTTGTTTTTTATTGCCTAATATGAAAAGGCTACTTTTATTGAATAATAATTATGTATATATTTTTTTGGGCAATTTATACTCTATATTTGAATTTGTTTACTAAATTGTATATACTACATTAATCCTCTATCTCTTTCTGCGGCCTAGTGCCTACAATACCATTCCTTACTGGATTAAAATATTCACGTACAGTGACAGACCAATGAACCATTGTTTTCCCGAATCAGCTGTTTACTGTACACTGACCAACCAATCACAACGGTTGACTTATCAATTGCCCACCTTGCAAGCGTAGGCACGCTTGCTCATTATACTCTCGATCCCGCCTGGGGCACTTATGTACTCTCTAGCCACTGCTTACCATACTTACTCTCTCCCCCATGTGTTACTCTCTCATTTAAATATTAGTTTATTCTATTTGTTGTACATTTACATTAACATTAAAGTCAGTGCTCTGGATTGGCAATCTCTACCAGAACGTCTCTGCTCCCCGGACACCCGAGTCTACCGTGCTCTACAGGACTGGCCACAGTGTTATGAACTATTCGTTTGCGGTCGTATTGTGCGTGAGTGAATCCGTGAAGGACATCTTCCGTCTTCACGCCTGCCTACAAGACAGCAGCCTATTTCCAACACTTACTGATCACAACCTGGCCCTCAACAACAGCAGACTACGGTTAGGTACCTCTCATGAAAATAAAGGTAACTGTTTATTTTATACACTTTATTTGAATATGCACTGTTCATAAACTCATTATGTGTAACCTAGTGAACTCTTGTTTAAAATCAGTGTGTTCGGCGTCTTCACTGCCTAGTGTGAAGTGGTCCTTCTTAGTCGAGCCTCTAAAATATTATTTCACGGTTCTATAACCAAAATCCATTCTTTTCATGGTCCTTAGCGAGCCGGATAATAAGAACTTTAGTCCATTGGTGAATATCAGTGCAATCTCAACTCTTATAAGCTATATACAGTGCATATTTCAAAGTGTGGTTTCAGGTTCTTTCACGATTGCAAAGTGAATATCACGTGCATATCGATTTTCCCTCTCCACTCATATCAGCTGTGATCATATCAGCTGTGACGTCTGCTCATATCAGCTGTGGTGCTCTGTCGACTGCATTGTTTTGTTGACAAACAAGCTTTCAGACTGTTACAGCACAGGTGAACTGATTACTGTGTTTAATGGTTACCGCTTCTCAATACTTGTTGGTTATCAGCCCTACTTGTAATACTCATTATTCTAAGCAGGTTAAATATAAACAATCTTGGTTATTTTACACTTTACCTTGAGCAGGACTCTTATTGCAAAATTAAATTTTTATTTTGTCAACACTATATTCTAGTCTCAGCTTAAAAAGAAAAAAAAGCTACTTACTGCTCACAATTGTTTATTATAATTTCTATTTGAACATTGCTCACGCATATGTATGCATGGTTTATGGTTACTGTCACAACACTACCATACTTTACCACTGACAGTTTACATGTAGTATGTGCGCATAATGTTTCCAGAGCCTCTGCTACATTATAGCTGAATTTAGCTCAACAATAACCTTAATTGTTGTTTATTATTTAATAACAACTTGTTTTGTTTACGTTTTGCCATAATAACAGTTTATTTTATTTTCTCAAAACAAAACAATATTATAGGCCTATACGAGCCTACTCTACTTATTGCATTATTATTGAGTTTTTACCTCAAAAAACTCAACAATTGGTACCTGAAGATGAAATCAATGATTTCGAAATGTACATAGTAACAAAAATAAAAGTTTACAAAAAGTGTTAAAAAGGTTTATTTTATATTGTATCATAAATATGTTTAAATTGTGTTTCATTGTATTATATTGTTTAGATACTTCTTATTTCTTGGGGAAAATACTTCAGAGGAAAATAATTTAGTTTCTATTTTTATCACTGTCTCAGTTCAAGAGGACAATATTTTGTTTACTTTTCACCTTTGAAGTTTTACTCAAATTGATTAATTTTCTACAAACACTTTCAACATGGCGATGTCTCTTAAAGTGGCCAATGCAAAGCGAGAAACACCTCTTTTCTCAGATACAAAGTATCTATGATTTAACTAAGAAGACTTCCGATCCAAATATACTTCAGCAGTTGCTTGTCAGAGCTAAATCTATTCAGAAACTTAGACAGGAATTTTCAGCAATATTAGACTTGTGCCACGAGTTGGAATTAAAAGTGGATGCCGACTATACAACCTAACTATTCCGCATTAGCGAAGCGTGGACGAGAGTTAGTTGATTACGTTTCTGCTAACGTGCTTATGATTGAAACCAAGAGACAAGCTAAAGCTAATAAAAGCGAAAACTATTCCGCCTGCCTCCCCTCAAGTCAACGTCCGGCTACCGAAATTGGAATTAAAAACTTTTGACGGAGCTGCCTTGGACTTCTGTACGTTCATCAACGTTTATGAAACAAGCCGTACACAACAATGCGCACTTAAGCGATGTAATGAAATTTCAATATCTCTTGAGCGTGCTTTCAGGCGAACCACTCTCTCTGATAAAGTCGCTAAATAATAACTGAGCAAAATTATGCAATCGCTTATCAGCTGCTGAAGGGATCGCTACCATAATACTAGGCGTCCTACTCACACTACATTTAAATCAAATACTAGACCTTCCTGTCATCTCCAGCACATCTGTGAAGAATATCCGTGCTTTCCTTAATCTTTTTCACGAACATACGCAATCACTTAAAGCACTAAACAATGACATCACTAGTAACAAACCCACTTCTCTCAGCCTTGTTATTACGCAAGATTGATAATCGGATGGTCACACACGCCTAGAACAGTTTCGAAAAAAGGAAGAGCTTCATACTTTTGCCCTCGGTTGAACAAATAATTGAGTTTCTCAACCTGGAATGCAGCCACATTGGAGGACAGTAGTCTACATGACAATATTGTGGACCCCAAGAACGCTTCAAGTTCTTATTTTGGGTCAAAACCCCAGATTTGATAAACCCAAACCGTCTCTTAAAAAACGTGAGCTAGTTGTTAGCGGCTTCCTCTCCACCCTCCTCGGCCTATAAACAAGGCCCATCATGTTTTTTAATTGCCCATCAGAGCGGTCATAAAATTTATGGCTGTCCCAGCTTCGGCCAAAAGACACCTCAAGAACGGCACCGGGATTATTAAACAGCACAACCGCTCGCTGTTCTTCTTGTTTTGGGGGACGCACCATGATTAAGTGAATGTCAGTCTAAATTCACGTGTCGAACATGTCGTGGGCGTCATCATACCTTGCTACACTTCACTGATCGGCCAACACGGTCCAGTGTTAGTACATCGGACCGCGTTCGTCCCGTTTGTGGAGAACGGCCGTTGACGGCGGCCGGCCTGCACAGAGCAGTGCAACACCTACACCTGCTGTCCGCCCCTCGCCTGCGACCCACAGCGCTCTCACCTCCTAGCCCGGCCGAACACACCCACACTACACGCTCATGGCACACTGCAATCAAGACCATCGCCCCTAGTACCACGGTTTCTTTCTGGGTACTTTCTCTTGTCAAAGCTCACCGCCTCTAACGGACAAGCTTATGTCTTTCGTGCGTTAATTGATTCAGGAAGCATGCTAAATTTTATTAGCGAGAAAGCCTCCCAACTGTTGGGTAACACAGCGCCGTGCCGGCCCCGTACCGGCCACTATTAATGTCGCCGAGGCCTTTCTCAAACCTACTGCTCACACACACGCGGATTTTTAAACTCTGGGCGTGAAACTCTTGCTTGCTGGCCACCCAGTTGCCGCCCCGCACTCGTTCCACATATTGCCACAAATCACTGTAGATCTCCCACGAGTGCAAATATCTCAGGAGGTCATGAATAAGGTTAAAAATATTACACTGACTGATCCAACCTTCCACCTCCCTGGTGGCATTGACGTGCTTATTGGTGGAGGCGCTATTTTTTCCACATATTCTTACTCACGAGACCTACTCTCTTGGTCTCAATTTACCTCACGCCCTGGGCACCTGTTTTTGGTTTCGTGCTGATGGGGACGGCTTCCCCTGCACACCACTGACGCAGTCTGTCTGTCTCTACTATGGCTGTCTCTCTTCTCTCGACTGCTGAGGTGGACCTCCACGCCTCTCTGCAGCGTTTCTGGACACAAGAGGAACTGCCTGCTCCCAGTAAAAGGTCTGCAGAGGAAACTCAATGCGATGAAATATTTTTCTACCACGCACTCCAGGGACCGTGAGGGTCGATATATGGTCCGCCTCCCTTTCAAGAACACCAGTACTCATGCTGGGAAGTTCCAAGGTTCATGCTTGAAAAAGTAGACTCTATTCACTCGAGCGCAAGCTCCACGCTCCCACTAATGTGGAGTATTATAATTTATATTCTGATTTTATATACATGAATATCTCTCTCTAGGCCATATGCAGGGCTTGCCCTACTCCTGACTTAAGCACTCCCCACTACTTTCTGCCACACACACGCACGGTGTTTTTTAAGGCACAAAGTAGCACCACCAAACTACGCGTCGTTTTTGACGCCAGTGCCAAAACCAGTTCCGGACTCTCTCTCAACGACACTCTGTTGACTGGACCTAAACTGCAAAAATAATATTTGTGACATTCTCCTGCGCATTCCGCCTTCAGAACGTAGTGTTCTCTTGTGACATCAGACAGATGTACCGCCAAAATCAAGGTGCATCCTGACGATCAACATTTCCAACTGATCTTATGGCGTGATCACCCCACCGACTTGATGTCCACGTTCAAGCTCACGACAGTTACCTACGGCCTGAACTGTTCACCCTACTTGGCCATCAAAACGCTACATCAAATTGGCAGAAGACGAAAGGTCACCGCTACCCCCATGCTGCTGAGATTCTCAAGCAACCAGAGCTACGTCGACGACCTGATCTGCGGAGCTGAGACTGAAGAACTCGCCGCTGAACTTCAAGATCAACTCATCAAACTCCTTCGGCTCGGTGGCTTTGAGCTCCGGAAATGGGTCTCGAACTCTCCGAGACTTCTGCACAACACCTTCCTGAAGATCATCGGGAAATCCCCAGTTTTTTCTGGCAACCCTCTCAGGAGCCTCATTTCTCTATTTTGGGGCCTTAAATGGACCCCTCTGACTGACACGTTTACGTTTAATTTTAATTTTTCTTGTGAAAACCCCACTAAGCGGTAAAGTGTTAAGTCTCCATTTCTCAAGTCTATGACCCCTGTGGTTTTTTGGCGCCTTGCATAATGCTCGCAAAAAATATCATGCAACTCGTATGGATTTCTGGCATAGATTGGTGATGATCCGCTCCCTCCAGAAATATACAAAAAATGGCACGCATTTTTATTTGAACTTTAAGCACGTTGCTACTATTACAATTCCTCGTGCTATCCCCTACTCTGCTGCTACTCACTGGGACTTGCAACGGTTTCTCTGACGCCTCAGAACTAGGCTATGCTGCTGTAGTCTACATACCGCTCTACCTCCAATGACACGGTGCACGTAAGCCAAGTTTATGGCTAAAACTCGCGTCGCTCCTCTCAAAAGGAGTGACGCTGCCCCCGACTGGAGCTATGCGCAGCTCATCTCCTGGCCCAACTTGTGAAATATTGTGTTACTCAATTAGCTCCCACCCACAAGTTTGGTTCTATTGTCATGCTGGTGCGACTCTACTGTGACCCTCGCGTGGATCAAAAACACCTTCTTATCGCCTCAAAACCTATGTGGCTAATCGTGTGGCGCAAACTCAAGAGCTTGTGGCTGTGGAGTGCTGGCGCTACATACCCAGTGCTTCCAATCCTGCTGACTGCGCCTTCCCGTGGGATCCTTCCCTCTCAATTGGTAGATCATCCCCTTTGGTGGCATGGACCCGACTGGTTGCGTCTCCCCTCCTCGGCCTGGCCAGATACTGATTCCAGCCTGTACTCGGTCTCTCTGGAGGAGCTAGGGGAGCTGAAGCATTCCAACTCCTGTCATTGGCCTTGGCCACAGCACCGCCTACGTGGGGACCTCCTCATCCAGTACTCTTCCTGGAGGAAATTGCTGCACGTGATGGCCTACGTCTTGCGTTTATCCACAACTGTCGTTCACCAAACCGCCACTTCGGACCTCTCTCCAAGACAGAACGGGACTCCGCCCAGCTGCCGAATTTTCAAGACCGTGCAAGAGGAAGCTTTCACTGAAGATCTGGCTCTACTGCGGGGACCGAAAGACGTGTTATTCTACCAGACTTCAAACGCCTCGCCCCATTCCAGGGTCCGGATGGACTTCTTCGCGTCGGCGGCAGACTGCGCCACGCTGACCTCCCCCGCCGAACGTGTCTCACCCGTGCATCCTGCCCAAGAAGCACCCTGTCGTGGACCTCCTTCATTGACCATGTCCATGTCAAACATCTCCACGCCTGGCGCGCAGCTTACTCTCTCTCTGCTCTCCCAGCAAGTCTGGATCCTCTCTGCACGCAGCGTGGTGAGATCCTCGCATTTTTTAGATGCCTCACATGTTTTAAGAAATCGGCCTAAAAATAACGCCCCCTCTCATGGGCGACCTCCCCAAAGCTCGCATTACTCCAGCCCGAGCTTTTCTCTCCACCGGCATGGGGACTATGGTGGCCCCTTTTTCGCTCAAGGTCCATAAATTTACGCTCTGTCCGCATTATTAAGGCCTATATTTGTATTTTTGTTTGTATGGTTACGAAGGCCGTTCACATTGAGGTGTGGTGACAGGACCTGTCCACCGAAGCTTTCCTTGGTGCTCGTCACTCGCTTCGTTTCTCGTCGTGGCCTGTGCACAGACCTTTATAGTGACTGTGGCACGAACTTCGTAGGTGCTAAAAAATGCCCTACACAAAATCCTCACGGCTGACCAGCGCAAAGTCCAAGACTTTGCTGCTGACCGTTCAATGCGATTCCACTTCAATTCCTCCTGCTGCTCCCCATCAAGGTGGAATTTGGGAAAGTGCCATCAAGAGTGCTAAACACCATTTAAAAAACGTGTCATGGGACTCCACATACTAACTTTTGTCTCCAATTCATGACGCTCACAAGTCAGGTTGAAGCGATGCTAAACTCCCGCCCGCTCACCGCTCTCTCCAGTGATCCCAACGACCTTCTCCCACTGACGCCTGGACACTTCTTGATCGGCTCTCCTCTGGTTTCCGTGCCTGAAGAGAACTTGCTGGACATACCCACGAACCGCCTTTCTCACTGGCATCTGTTCAATCAAGCGCTGCACCAACGTATCTGGAAGCGTTGGCAGCGAGAATATCTCCAGACTCTTCATCAGCAGCGCCTCAAGTGAGCACTCCTTCCCGCAACCTCCAACCTGGGAGACCTCGTCCCTGGTGCATCAGGATACTCCCCGCTCTCTCATGGCCCCCTTGCACGGGTCACTGATGTCACTCCAGGACAAGATGGTACAGTTCGAGTGGTACATCTCAAGACCTCAAGTGGAACTCTCACTCGTCCAGCAGTGAAGGTGTTTCTCTTACCTCACCTTCTACAATTAATTAACTGTCTCTCTAACCACCGCCTATAAACTTTGTAATTTGAAGCCTATATTGCTCTTTCTCTCTCATTGAATCCCAAGGTGATTCAAGGCGGCCGGTATGTTAAGTATTATTGCATTAAATGACTTGTTTTTTATTGCCTAATATGAAAAGGCTACTTTTATTGAATAATAATTATGTATATATTTTTTTTGGGCAATTTTATACTCTATATTTTGAATTTTGTTTACTAAATTGTATATACTACATTAATCCTCTATCTCTTTCTGCGGCCTAGTGCCTACAATACCATTCCTTACTGGATTAAAATATTCACGTACAGTGACAGACCAATGAACCATTGTTTTCCCGAATCAGCTGTTTACTGTACACTGACCAACCAATCACAACGGTTGACTTATCAATTGCCCACCTTGCAAGCGTAGGCACGCTTGCTCATTATACTCTCGATCCCGCCTGGGGCACTTATGTACTCTCTAGCCACTGCTTACCATACTTACTCTCTCCCCCATGTGTTACTCTCTCATTTAAATATTAGTTTTATTCTAGTTTGTTGTACATTTACATTAACATTAAAGTCAGTGCTCTGGATTGGCAATCTCTACCAGAACGTCTCTGCTCCCGGACACCCGAGTCTACCGTGCTCTACAGGACTGGCCACAGTGTTATGAACTATTTCGTTTGCGGTCGTATTGTGCGTGAGTGAAATCCGGTGAAGGACATCTTCCGTCTTCACGCCTGCCTACAAGACAGCAGCCTATTTCCAACACTTACTGATCACAACCTGGCCCTCAACAACAGCAGACTACGGTTAGGTAACTCTCATGAAAATAAAGGTAACTGTTTATTTTATACACTTTATTTGAATATGCCACTGTTTCATAAACTCATTATGTGTAACCTAGTGAACTCTTGTTAAAATCAGTGTGTTCGGCGTCCTTCACTGCCTAGTGTGAAGTGGTCCTTCTTAGTCGAGCCTCTAAAATATTATTTCACGGTTCTATAACCAAAATCCATTCTTTTCACTATGTTTATTAATATTCTAAATTAATTATAAAACCATATTGACAAGAACTTTGCTTTAAACACATATAAAGTAACATATATTGTTACTAAGTTCAGTTCTATTGTTCTGTGTTCCAGGTGTATCTGGGGATAGGAGATCTGACTGTCTGCTTAATCCTTGCCCTGGTGTTTGTATGTGTCGATAGAGCTGCCTTGCTACCGACTGGCTGTCCTCTATTTCAAGTCTCCCTCTCCTCACCTGCCGCTGTTGACCAAACTTCAATATTGGACAGTCAAACTCACAAGCAAGAAGACCTTATGTCCCCACTGTGCCTTCTGCAAAGCTTTAATAATTTGTCAAAAAGGAGGAGAAGGAAGAGTAGAAATCCAACCGTTTAAATGTAAATTAGTGTATTTATTTTTCATGGTTTTTAATAAACTCCTCAATACAAAATTTGACAAATGTTTTAATAATAATTAAAACATTATTAACCTATTATTATACAATATAATAATAGGTAATAACCTATTATTATATTTATCTCATTAATTGAATTTTTACAATATTTCTGATATAGTGTGAGGAACTACTTCCATGAATAAGGAAGAAAATAAAAAATCAAAGTACTTTTTCAAAATAATTTTACTATTGAGTCAGCTTCATCGAGAATTATGTGTGGCAAATACTTAGGTAACATATGAGCATTTGAATTTTTCTACTTGAATGGTAATTTGGCTGTTTAAAATGGAAATATTCAATGATTGGGAAATAAGTGGTTAATGGTTTCAAGGCGGTTCAGCATGATAACTATCATTTTGTACCAAAACTAAGTCATGTTGACCACATTGGACATACAAAAACATGTTCAATTCATTATGATTGACATTCTAGCCCCCTTAAAAAGCCAATTATTTCAGGGAAAATAGACAATAGACAAAGTTCTTTATTTATATATTCTTTGATAACAGTAATTTGGGTAAACAGTTTTACATAAATGGTTAAAAAAGTTCAAATATAACTTGAGTGTTGATTAAAATGTATATTACAGTTAAAACCGAGTTGAGGTTAGTCTGGTTTATCCTCCAGTTGACAAATTCTTCTAAGGTGTAAAAAGATGTGCTCCAGTAAACGACTCCATGAGATGCTTGTTGATGGTTTTGTCTTCACGGCTTCTTTTTATAATTGTTCAGGTATGAGGTTGAACAGTCTGGCTTCTGCATAGTACGGTTTTTTTCTCGTAGAGAGACGTGTGGTGAATCAGTATGGCAAAGTTTGTGTTGTTCTTTGTGCTGTATTGGTGAGCATCTCCTAGTCCTTGGTAATCCTGTCCTACTGCATGTTTGACCCACTTCAAGAATGTAAAGTGATGTGTCAGTCAGTATTGTAAGTTCTTGGAACTCACTTCAACTACAGTCATTGCTTTAGGCCTATTCAATTTCTCTGTTTTCTTCTGTAGTACTAGGACTTGGCTTATATTCCTGGCAGAGGAGTTTTCCCCATACTAGTCCACTACTGAATATGTCACTCAAATAGTGAGTGGAATGCTACTTTTTCAGTTTCAAGAAGGTCACAGGAGATTTTTCATTCTTTTGAGTGCATACAGGCTGGTATCTAATTTTTCACAAAGATATTGTCTTCATGAGATACCCAAGTGAGTTTATTGTCAGTTATAAATCAGAGGATATTTTGCCTTCAACTTTCTAGTTCAATGTCTGGTAACCCTGGCAGGTCAGTGGTTCTTTTTCATTAAGTACAAAATAATTTATTTTGACGATACTACTTAGCCATGTTGTATGTAATAAAGGATGAAATTTCAAATGTTTTTTTTTCTGTTTGTTATCAATTAGGAGTGCAGTGTTGTTCATGTATATCATTGCTTGCTCATATTCCTGAGAATAACTTGGCAGGCTGTTGGTCAGCAGAATGAAAAGGTTGGCCCTAATACTGAGTCTTGGGGTACACCTTTGTTGATTTGGAGTAAAGGTGATCTTTCTGTATGGGTAGTGTGGGTTTTTGGTGCATGTTAGTTCAACTATTTGTGTTTCTTCCTGCCAGATAGCTTGAAAACCAATTTGCAGCTTTGCCTTTTATTCCCATGCTCTTCATTTTGTTTAAGCTAGTAGAGAGTAGTCTAAAGTTTCAAATGCTTTACTAAAATCTAAGAGAAACCCAGTAAAAATATGCTCCTTCCTCCATCTAACTGATAATGTACTCAACAAGGCTAGTCAGGACTGTGGTGGTTGACCTTCCCTTTAGGAAACCATGTTGTTGACTACTAAGGGTGTTGTTATTAATAAGATGACTCAATTAATCGGTCAAGCATTGCCTTTTCAATTATTTTGGATATTGTAGAATAGGAGAATATGAGTCTGTGAATTTTTATTGAGGTTGTGAGTCCGTTTTTAAATTTTGGAAATTATTTTGGATGATTTCAGAGCTTTTGGAAAAATACCTTCCTCAAAGGATAGGTTGATAATGTGTGTTAATGTTGGTATGATCTCCTCTGTGCAAATGACTGATATATGTGATAGCCAATGAGCCATTCTGAAACATCACAGCAGGTTCAGTTCACAGCTCAATCCAGGAACCGGACTTATGTAGTTTTGTATATGATGCAATCATCCTGTATAGAAATGCCTTCAGAAGCTGTACACAGTGCACAGTTAAAAACATGTTTGTGTTCTTATACAGTGTGTTGATTGTACACTTTTGGATTGGATACCCATTTGGATTCTATGAAGTTTGTTCAAAAAAGCAATAGTAGACCTCCCTTTTGCTGTCCAATTCGTACACAACTGACTGCCTGACTGAATATGGCGTTGAGAGGCCCTTCAAACATTTTAGTTTTCATTGTATTTCACTATGACTGATTTTCCTTT
>NW_025784645.1:0-24069 GCF_021130785.1 Homalodisca vitripennis
TTTTTTTTCTAAAGAAAAGAAATCATAACATTCTTTTGGTTAATGTAGATGTTTTTATTAAATACCTGGATTTCTCAAAAGAAAAAAGTTTCATATTAAAGACCAGTAACCACAATGGATTATCTAACATTTCAACAGCTGCCATCCTGTTTATTTATGTCAAGTTTTTTAATTTTATTGTAGACTTTATGTGTAAATTTATGTTGACTGTGTTGATTATTTTTGGTATTATTACCTTTTTGAATAAACGGCAATAAAGCCGAAATATTTAAAAAAAAATAACAAAAAAAAAAATAATAAAAACGGGGAGAGGGAATCCTTTGTATCAAGAACTAATATATATATATATATATATACTATACTATATATAGTAATATATATATTATATATATAAATATCAAGTTTATTTGAGAGGATAAATTGTGGAAATCAACCAAACAACTTGTATTTTTTTTTCAAATAATTTAAATGTAAATGTATAATTATGGGTTATATGTTGTGATACTGTAGCTTCTTGCACTTATCTAGATGCTTGTTTATCTTGGTTATCCTGCTCCCAAATTAGCTTCTCTGGGTGTTCTGTGGTCAGAATAGTTTTAAGTTATGGGCACCACCTACATCGTTCAGTATAGTCTCTTCAAAAATGACGTCAACTTGTATTATTTAATCGTAGCCACGTTATACTATAGTACAGTTAATTAGTTTTGAAAGTTTTTCCATGTTTGACTGCGGATTACATGAGCAGTTCAAATATTAGAAAACTAACTTAGGCGTATTCCTTTTTAATCAGCAATTGTGGTTTTTCAGAGTGAGAGTATAAGTTCATTGTGTGTTATTTTTTAAATCAAGAAAAGCTATTATTATGTGATCAGAAGATACCTTATTTGAAAATATTCAATTTGAATGCATTATTTTCAATTGTCCTTCTGAACAAAAACAACGTAAGGTTTTAGGGATATTGAATGAAAAAATAACAAATTTTAGAATATTCAAAGTGGAACTACTTTTCTTGAAGATACTAGGAAGTTATGGTTAGGTGAATTTGCAATATTTGTGTTTTTCAAGTTGCGTTTCTTATAACGCAGTAATGGCTAGAGGCATCCATGTTCAGATCATTTAAAATTTTAATTTTTACTGATAGGTACTATACCTTGAGGGTTTTTTCATATGTCCGCCATCAGTGTGGCGCAGCCCACACAGATGGCCAGAGGCACTTGGGTTAGGCTGATACAAACTTTTATTCTTAGGTCTAAATTAATAAAAATGTCTTTGAATTGGGTCAAATTTTCCCTGATTTCAATATTAATGTTATTTTAAAGTATCCAAGATGGCGTAACCACTGATGTCGGCAGCAACCAATACGGGGTTGACCTACGATCATAACAAGACCATATGACGTCCGTAAAACAATGAAATATTAGTCTGGGCAAAAAAAATTAGTGGTTACACTTTTAAAGTTATGGAACTTTTTTAATTGTCATTTACACCCATTGAAATCTTATATTGCTCTGTTCAGAAGGACAATAGCAATAGGTTAATAACGTGAAACTCGTATCTTGCCGGGTTGGCCATTAAATGCATAATTACCAAATTATATTTATACACAATTTACCTGCCATTATTAAAAAATATTTAAATACAGTAACCAGTCTATCCATAAAAGGTACAAAATTAATAATAAAAACTGGAGTAGGCTCAGCCATAAAATATTAGCCTTTTTACAACCTTATACAGGTCTAGATCAAAAACTTATAATTTTTATTGAATTCTTTATTTTTAACTTCTTATCAATAGATTTACAGGTTGAAAAAGGTCATAACACGAAAAATAATATCACAATAAAACACAAATTATTATAAAATATTTTGTCAAATTCCCTACCTTAATCAACTGCTGTTTTACAGATGAGGTTGAGAGGGATCTGACCTGAAATAAAGAAATGTATGAATAATAGAAATGTTCATATTACACATTTATAACATTATGTATTTATTTGGTGCAACTTACAATAATATGAAGAGGGTTTGTTGCCATTTTCTGAAAATATTAATTAATAAACAGTGAAAAGAGACCCTTTGAGGTCAAGTAAAACTTTACAAGGATAAATAAATTTTCGGGAGTCTGCACTAGTGGCCCAGTCTGCTAAAAAAAAATTACAACTTTGATTATACAGCTGATTTTAAAACATTTTTTTTTTCTTAAATTGTTAGCTCTAGCTTCAGAAAATCCCATGCCGCCTCGACGTACTATTTTATTTTTGGACGCACGAGTCTGGAACAGATCTAGGATAACTTCTCGCTAAGGGTCCATCAGGAAATCCTAATCCAAAAAAGTACTTCGGGTAAAGCACCAATATCCATGTTACATTTATTTTACGTCTGCAGATTGTTATTTTTTTTAAATACATTTCTTAACTGAACTCAAAATTCAAGTAATTCCGAAAAAAAAATCTCTAAAATCATTTAACTGGAGAATATTAGCTAAGATTTACAAATTAATTCCATAATTATTCGGAATTAATTTCAAATCTTAGCATGGTTATATGCAGGGCACGTAAAACAAGATATGTTCCGAGTCTCACTATGACCTAAAGTACACCTCGTACGTAATGGAGTGAAGTATTGACTAATAGTAAATAGGTTTGTATTTACATTAGCATGACCAAATCTTAATCTTAATGTAGATTATTTTACATCTTTTCACTTCAAAATTGTTGAACCATGTATATTTTGGCATCGATTCAACAACCTTTTTATACCGTCGGGCTTTATTTTACTCCTTTTAAACAGCTCGTTAAATTTTGAGAAGTATAATTGTTTTTGTGTACCTATATGAAGAAGTATAAATGATTTGAAATCGTCTATGGATATATGTCATCGTTCACTTTTAGTGCCATCTTTGGTTACCTCTGTTGTTAATTTGCCAACTTTTCCATTACCTATAAGGCCTATATGACTGGAATCCACTGCATGGCGATATTTTCAGCGATTCTAATATTTGGATCATTACTCAAAATATAAGTTTTTTTCGCTATTCCTTCAAAACTTTACTGTATTTTATAGCGCTTACTGCTGTATGCGAGTCTGTTAATATATATCAAAATTAGTAAAGTCTAAATTATTTATGTATTCAATACATTTTTAAATTGCTATTAGTTCGGTTGTATGACTAGACGAATACGCGTTTAATGAGTACTAACCACACATATTGAGCAGTGGAATAAAAACGGCAGAGCCCGTGCCATATTTTTGTTTTTGAGCCATCTGTGAAAACGCACAGATAGTCTTTGGAGATTGTAGTAAGTTTATGTCTTGTTGTCTGTAAAATAAAACTGTTTCATTTTTAAGATTCTCATTAATTGTAAAATCATCGTTATCTGTACTGGAGCTAGGTTTTACATTACTGCTAATCATAAATAGAGGTTCTTTAAAAAATTCCCATTGATTTTTAAGTTCTTAATTAGTATAGAAATTAGGGATTATCTGAGACAAACGTTTTTAAAAATGAGTTTTAAAATAAAGGTTTCTTCTTCTTTTCCCAATCCTTCATATCTAAATATGTCGAGTTTAAGTACGGTACATCAAACTAAAATGAGCAGGATGTTTACATTGAGTAATAATCTATAAGATTAATCTTTAAGTTAACATATTTCTTCTTAGACTTAAATGCATTATTGCTGTTTCTGTATGTAAAGCTATAATGGGGGTAGATTTAAATGCTCCCAGTGTAATTATTAAAGCTTAATTTTTCAATGTTGTCTATTTTGTTTAGTTCAACTTTGGCAATGTGTCCCATAAAGAAAACATCCATAATCTAACCTACTTCTGATAAGACTTCTGTAAATCTGCAATACAAATTCTGCTACTAATTTATTTAAACCCTTTAGACACTGTTGCAACATTTTATGAGTCTGGGAAGTAAGCTTATTATCTATAAAGATAACCAGTATTTTCATTGTATCAAACTACAGATAATCGGTGTTCGTTTATAAAGTGTTGTAGATCAGGATCAACAACTATTTTTCTGGAAAAAAATAATTGTACTTCTTTTCTGGGCATCGAATTTCATGAGTAACAGTCCAAAATATGTAATTAGATTGCGTACGGCTTGCTGCATATGCGTGGTGTACGACACCATAATGTTTAGGTGTAGAACATAACAGGATATCATCAGCATGCTGTAGAGATTTAATATGTATCGGCAAATACGGAATTTATGTATGATATGTACCGTATAAGAGGAATAACAAAGGACTAACAAACACATCCTTAAAATAAACCACTGTTACTAAGTCTAGTGCAGGTAAACCTAGAATCAATCAAACTTGACCTGTTGATAAGCCGGTGTATGGTTATAAACTAAACATTTAGGCGAAATACCTAGGTTATACATTTTATTTGTAAGTGCTGGTATAAAAACATGATCTAACATTAACTCTATATTTTATTCACCAGTGAGCGTAAATATTCCTTTTCCTGCTCCTGTACACTGGACTGCTAATGTCAGGACTTACTTTTTGTTGGTTTTGGAATAACCCGTATGAGTTTTTTTTAATTGGGTACTGTATTATTTCTGCTACCACTAATATTATTAGGGTGTAAAGATATTGGACTTATAGCATTTTTTTTGACGGATATATTCTTGGTATATTTTAGAGATGCTGCTGTGGTGAACCTAAACAATAAATACATTTTAAAGGTGTCCTGACATTCATCTGAATGAAAACTCTCTCCACATTTTCTACAAAGCCTATTATTATTAAAGGGTTTACTGGATACATGCCTATACGCAAAAACACCGAAAACGTTGCTTAACATGTATAACGTAGGCATCTACCTTCATTCGAACATAATTGTGTTATATTTACTTGGGTAGATCGTCCGAGTTCAAAAGTAACCTTTACAAAAGATGTAGGTACTATTTCGCCATTAAATTTTTTTTATCTTTTTATCCTATGATCTTGAATAATATTAACCTCACTTTCTGTACTTGTAATGATTTTATCCTCATATATTTCTCGCTCTACATATATGACCACTACAGAATATATTCTGAGGGTAGAAAAACGTTCTATTGTAACAAGTATTGTGAATCTTCTAAAATATTGGCCACCTTATGGTTTTTACATGTTCCTGAAAGATTGTTTCCTGAACGCTCTCTATGTGTTCAATATCTTCATAGTGGTTGTTGATTATTTTAACGTATTTAATTTACATTTTTCTTTGACTTGAATGGTAATTTAAAAGGGTCCTTGGACTATCAAATTTGTAATAATCTCTTGATAAATGCTTTTTAATAAGGTTTTGTTTATTATTATGATTACTAAAAGGGCTGCTAACATCTATATGATATACATATACTTATACATATACATAATACTTATAGTATTATAGTAATAATAAGCGATCAGGACAAATCATACAGAAATGAAAGTTTAATCACAAAGGATAACGAGTCAGCAATACCTCTCGATAATGAAGCCTTCTGCTGCCTCATTTGACAGAAATGAAAGTGATGCTGACATATCAGTCTCAGAGGAATGTGTAGTGATTGGTAGCGAAACTGTAAATAGCCGTCAATCCATTCAACCAATTTTGCAGAATTCTCGGGATAATGAACCAAACAAAAACGTACCAAACACAGTTAATAGGGTTACTGCTGATCATAACCTAAAAACTAGTAGTGACGGTTTTCAAGTTGTCAAGAAAAGAAAGCAGGCATTATGATAGGGACGATATTGGAAAACCTCCAAGGAAACAAGGTAAATATATTACTGGATGTTCGACCAAGACTAATAAGTTAAATGTGGTAGAGAAACATAGATTCTTGTTTGTCTCGAGATTAGCTACAGACGTTACTTGTGACTCCCTTAAAAACTATCTTAATGAAGGGTTAAGGGGAGATTATGTAGTTACACAGTTTAAAAACCCGTTTCCCAGGTTATTTCCTCATTTTAAAGTTTGGTGTGCCTATATCAAACTGGGACAAAGTGTTTGTGCCAGAATATTTTGGCGTAATGGAACATATGTTACTCGTTTTAGGTTCTTAAATCGATCAAACAATGTTGGTAATATCCAGTCGTCTTTTTTGGACAAGGATCAGAAAGGTGTAGTGATACCATAGGTTTTAAAGTTAAGGATACTGCCAGTGGAACCAGAGTTTTAAATAGGCCTAGGCCTATTACTAGAAGCAGTATATATCTGAAATAGGTGTATGCCTTTGGAACTGTCAAGGGCCTCTGCGGAAAGGTTGAAAATTATCGAGATGCTTGCTTCGACGGAGAACAGTGATATTGTATGTGTAACAGAACATTGGTTGAAAGCGGAACAACTTGACTTGATTGGGTTACAGGGCTACATTCTAGTATCCAAATTTTGTCGATCGGAACAAATACATGGGGGATCTGCTATTTTTGTTAAAGATAGTTTAAGTTGTCGTCCAATTCCCGAAATTATGAACTTGTGTATGGTAGATGTCTTTGAACTGTCAGCGGTATTTATTGCAGAATTAAACACAACAGTTATTTGTGTATATAGAATACCTGATGCAAATCTGTTACAACACCTGTTTTCTTGAAAAGCTCAATGAACTTTTGTTTTATTTATCATCTAAAAAAACTGAAGTGCTTATCTGCGCAGATTTTAATATTAAATTTTAATGATACTACTCATTATGATACGATGGAGTTGAACCAATTAGTGACTTGCTATGGTATGCACATTATGTTTCAAAAACGTTGTAACTCGTCCTGGTAACATCTACGATGGATCCTGTATTGACAATATCATTACTAATATACATCCCTCAAGATGGACGACCTCAGTCATTCCTATGGCTGTTGTCTGACCATAATGCGCTGACAGTAAAAATTGGACTTGATGTCAAAATTGTGGGCGCTGATGACAGTGTTGTTAAACTTGGAAGACAGATTAATGACAATAGTATAATCATCCTTTTAAATTGTTTAAAAAATGTAAATTGGTTTTCTGTATATGAATGTAAAGATATTAATGCTAAGTTTTTCTCAGTTTCTAAAATTTTATTTTGTATGGGCTATTAATCTAGCTTTTCCCTTTAAAACCTGTGCGTTTTAAGAAATCATATTTTGTCAAAAGATGGTATGTCCCTGAATTAGATGCATTGAAGCAGACATGCCTAAAATATTTTTATGATTTTAAAGAAAGTGGTTGTGAAGCCCTAAAAATTAGATACAAAGAATTAAGATTGCCTATATTTAAGATCTGTTAGAGGTGCTAAACTAGCCTATCATAATAAATTAGTTTCAAATTCAGTAAATCAACCTAAAGAAGTATGGAATATTATTAATAACAATCTCAATGTAAATAGTAAGCCTAAATTATGTTTAGATGATAAGACATGTCCACTGACAGCTGAAGGTTTTAACACATTTTTTATCAGTAGTATTAGGGAAATTATTGAGAATGTGCCAGTTCATGTTAATGTATCTGTATATAGCTTTATGTCTTCTGTTAATGTACCTACTGTTTTTGCTTTTAACCCTGTATCTGCCGAGGAAGTTTTTGCTGCCATTAACTCCTTAAGTAATTTCAAATTGTTTTGATGTATATAATATTAGTTCTAAAATGTTGAAAGTGAGTAATTATCTGGTTTCTGAAGTTCTTACTGACATTTTTAATCAATGTATTGATTATTGCATTTTTCCTGATAAATTGAAAATGTCAAAAGTTGTTCCTATTCATAAAAAAGGTGTGCCAAAGATGAATATGTTAATTTTAGGCCTGTTTCACTTGTTCCTGCGCTGTGTCAAAAGGTCTTTGAGAGATTAATTAGTTTACCAAATAATAAAATATCTAGAAAGTAAACAAAACTACTTTCCACACAACAATATGGTTTTCCTTTGTTTAAAGGTTATTTTTGACGATGGAAGGATTGTGGAAGGAAACAGGATTTTTCCGGACATTTGCCATCGTTCAGTGAAACAAGGAAAACAGTAACCACTACGTTTCGAGATCTGCAATCTGATCTCTTCTTCAGGTAAAGAACTAACCTAATACATAATTACAAAACTAAGTTAAAATAAAACAAATCTTACTAAAGCGTTGTGGCTACGCCTAAGTCAGGAATCACAACCTACATGTTGTTGTCAACTTCACTAACACTAAAGATATGCACTTAATACAAAACTATACAAAAACACTAATCATTAAAAGTAAAACTACGGAAACAGGTCACAATGCGTCTTCACTCGTCTACTGACCACCTACGACTGACCAGAGGGACTAGCCAATGGCAATCGTGACGGCTGGCTAAAACAAGATGGCGGAAATACAAGGGAAGGGGAACAGGAATTGGGCCCTTTCGTTATTATTGGTTCATGCGAGATGAACTTCTTAAAACCATATTTGTGACTCCGCATTGGTTATATTACAAATATCCGATCCGTTTTGATACTTTTGGTTGATAACTCATGGTTTCAATATGGTTTCATGAAACAAAGGTCAACTACAGATGCTGTCCTTGCTTTTATTCAGGATTGTCTGGAAGGTTTAGAGGATGGTCGTGCATATTAGTGCTAAAGTTCTTTGATCTCTCAAAGGCCTTCGACACAATTTCTAATGATATCTTATTAATGAAAACTTAAAGCTCTTGGTTTTGATTACAAGTCGATTAATTTTATAAAATCTTATCTTACTGATAGATCACAGGCAGTTTATTTTAAAAGGCAATTTATCTAATTTTAGAAATGTTGACCAGGGTGTCCCACAGGGTTCAATTTTAGGGGACCTCTGCTTTTTTTAGTATAATGTAAATGACTTGCCTTGTAATAATTGAAGATAACAATACTACTTGTTTTATGTATGCCGACGATATTTGTGCTAGCATGAAATCTCAATAATATTGATGATGTTTTTGCTTCAAAAGTTGATGCTTTGGCTAAGTGGTGTGATGTAAATAAATTATCTATTAATTTGACTAAAACTCAAGATCTTGTTATATCTCTTTAAGGAATAATACTTATCAAACAATTAAATTTCTTGGCATAATGGTCCAGTCAAATCTTAAATGGCAAATCTCATGCTAAATATATTGCTCCAAACGTTGTAGAGGAATTTTTATGATTAGAAGGTTAAGGTTTAATCGTCAGCTCTCAAGTACTTCTTTTAATTTACTATAGTTTTGTACATACATATCTTTCTTCTTATGGTGACATCTTGTGGGCAAACAGTTCAGTGTCTCAGTGTTTGTTTGTATTACAAAAAAAGAGCTATCAGACTAGTATGTGGTTGCTAGGCCTAGAGCACATTGTAAATCATTATTTAAAGAGTTGAAAGTTTTATCCTTACCTAGTCTATATGTTTATAATTGTTTGCTATATGTTAAAAAATACATTGATTAATTTTAAAAGTCATTCTGAGGTGCACTGCTATAATACAAGATTTCAAGGATAATTTAAGGAAGGAGAAATGTAAATTCTCAACAACTCAACAAAGTTTTAAGGACCAATGCCATACATTTTTTCAATCATCTGCCTTTAAATGTTAGAAGTTTAGAATATAATATATTTAAATTATATGTAAAGAATGTACTTATTGAGCATTGTATACTGTAACATGAGTTTTATGACATAAGAATGTAGATAATATTTACTTTTAAAAAATACTTGACTATGCTAATACAAAATGTTTTTTTGTCCTTGGCAATAAATTATTTGATTTTGATTTGATTGATATGTATTTTCCGTTTATTTTCGTTGTTTTCTAAATTAGAACTATCCATGTAATCATGATCAGGATGCAATAATGGTGTGGACAGCTCTCTGGACCTCCGTATTCTCCGTCTCGGCAGAGCTCAAGGACGGACACTACGATATGTTGGGTCAGGCCCAGTATACAGAAGAAAATGAAATCTGAAGTACGCTAGTAATGTACAGTAATACAAATCATACGGGAACTACAGCAAAGAGCACTAGTTACATCACCAAAAGATCGACTGGAAAAAAACGACTGGCCACTGTAACCTAGCCTCTCATTGAACATCCAACTGAAACCCAAGATTAAAATCCAACTAAGACTCAAAATTTATCTCTCATAACAGTTTGACTGTGAAATTAAAAGTTAAAGTAGAGAATAACAACAATAAACATAAACAGTAAACAAACAAATATAATCATTAATAATGAAACTAAATTATCAATATTAATTCAATTGCCACGTAAAGTTAACATCAAACTGATAAACCGTAATATCAACAGTACGAACAAATTATTTTAATTAACTTCATACACAAAGTATGAAAGAAAAACAAGGAGATCATGCATTTACTATAAACGGAATAGTGATTTATTTATTTTACTGCACTGTAAAACACCATTTTACACAATAATTAATTGTCATAACAGCAAGTAATAGAGGAACGCATTTGATTACAAATAGTACAAACCAAGAGTATATGTAAACAGTATAATTTATTAACTATACATATGCAAAATTAAAAATAACATAAATAATTTTGAAACATACCATATTATACCAAAGAATTAAATAAATATAAATAGCAATTGTAAAACCAGGAAGTAAGACAAAAACATGGCAGAGAAAGGCAACTGAAACATGTTGGTGTGTCAAATTATGTGTGTGTTTTATTCAATGTACCTTTTATTTATTCATCTATGGCCTGGAATAGTTTTCATTGTGGTAGAGACCAATAATAAAAATAGACTGCCAATCCAGGCTTCGAACCCCTGTCATGAAAAGATTTAATTAGAATATTTAGAAATTATAGAAAAGCAGTATCAATGGGTACGCGAGCCAAGGGGCTTTTTGGGGGAATAGCGTCATTTAGAACTACACCCTCAAGTGCGTCTGAAGTAATTTGATGTTACGTGTTTTACGAAAGACCTTGGCATATTCAAGGGCTGGAAGTGCACGTCCGAGCGGAGAGAATAGCCCTGCTGCACACAAGGGTCATGTCATATCATGACCGTGATTACTCTCCCAGTGGTTTAGTTCCAGTAATATGCTTTTAATTGCATGAATAACACTCCCTAGAAAGTGTACAACCTTGGAAGTCGCTTTGGCAGGGCCAGCGTTATCACCTCTTGGGCATAACCAGGTTTTTGGTATAGCGACCCCAGCTGTAAAAAACGCACAACTCTGTCATTTCTTCCCTTAGTATTACACCACTCGAGATTATAGTTCGAGTTATTGTAAGAGGCCACGCATTGCTAAATTCCACTATAATCCTTTCAAGCCTTGATTATAAAAACGTAGTTAGTGTGTGCATCAGTGCAGTATTAGTTATAATGCAAATATTTATATCTGTAACGCGCATGGCAGAGAAATAAAGAATACAAGTTTTATACACCTTATTTTTAAGATATCTAAAGGATATATTCAAGTATAAAACTATGTATTTATTAGGCAATTTATGTTATTCAAAATTACTTGCAATAGTTTGATAATAAAATCTAAAAATTTAAATGTAGTTTTAAATTCTCAGTTTAAAAATAACAAACAGCGTGTAACCTTTAATATAAAAGTGGAAAGTTGGATGATAAAATGAGTAACATCCATAGAATGATTTAATATTGCAGTTAAATATTAATGTATATAATATTAAATATCTATCATCACCTTCTTCACAAAAAACACCAGTGTAATATTTCATGTTTACCTGAAATGCAACAATGATATAATATGTATTCATCAATCTAAAGGGTTTTGAACTGTTTGCCGGTGTAGTTGAGGAAGTCAAGGCTGTATGTTACTGGTATTTAATGATGCCATGTTTTGAATAGCAAACTTATCAATTCTACTAAAATATTTCTTGAAAAGGTTGCTCAAATGGGTTATTTCAATAGTATATAATCTCTTTGTTGATTATTAGTTTTAATGGAGATGGAATTTCATGGAATAGCTGCATAGTAAAACTCAGGTGTTCCAAATAAATTATTTATTTCGCCGAAATTGGTCACCAAACATATGTCTCCTAAAGGGGAACATTTTTGTAACTACTTCAATATGGGTCTTCGCCAGCTAAGAAACAAATCTGAAACACAGTTGTTATATTTATATTGGCCTCCAGCCGCATCGGATAGTACAAATATTTCTTTAATATTTGAATACTTATCAATCACGTTATTAGCCCTAATTATAAGTGCTCGCTGCTAGTCATTGGTTTTTTCCCGTTGGTTAAAAGACTCGTGGATAGTCTTTTAATTTAGGTTGTTTGAACATCGTATATTTTGGTATCATTAATACAGCTTATGACGGAATATATACATCATTACAATCAGTGCTGAGTATTTGTTTATATAAAATAATCGAGATTTACATAAATAAACCATTTAAAGAATTGTAAACTTCACGAAAAATCACAATTAACCAACACAGCAATCAATACCAATGACGAAACGTTTCATACAGTACGCCACAATATTCTGGCTTCAGATGCTCTCTAAACTTGGAATTGGAATATTTTTTGTGCAGGTGGATGTTGGTGCCTCTCTGTACATCTCTTCATCTAAGATCTAGCATATATTTTCTGCTGCTGTTGATTTGTCATTCAACCTATGGATTTTACTCTACGATATAGTTTATAGTTTTTATTTTGGCAAGTACGATTCTTAGAGGAATTCACTGTTCGTAGGAAACTTATAACATTTACTGTTGAGGTTATTGCACTATGTGAAACTAGAAAAAATCTACATTAATTACTGTTATAATCTGACGGTTTAGTGTTTGCTTTATATTTTTATATAGTGTTTAAGTAATATGTAATTTAGACAATTTATATATTATAATATATAATTTGATGTAAGACATAAGTTCAGAGCAATCATTACAAAACGCATTTAAATGTATATATTTTAATCGCTTTAAATGTAGCTAGCATTTTATTATGAGTTTAATAAATTTAGAATTTTTTGAGAAATGTGTTGTTTTTTATTGTAATTTGTTCTAGAAGAAGTCAAACTTATGATTTGCCAGAGAAAAGTAAATAATAATCAAATTTATTCAGTAAAATTGCCATGTATCCTATAGGGCAATTGATTACTTCAAATTTTGAAGTATAAATGAAAACTATGATGGTAATGCATGTAATTTGTTTTTTAGTTTGGTTAAAAAATTCAAATTTTGTGGTAAATTGATAGAATATATATATATATATTATATTATATGATATGTATGTAGTATAACTAAAATGCATATCATAACTAACCTGTTTATCAATCAACAACTTCGTTTCCTAGATACCTATGTGTCTGGCATCAATTGGAACGGAGAACCGCTCATACCTCTCAGTCTCAGCCTCTCCAAAACCGTTAGAATCTGACCCTCTCCTTAAATTCAATTTAAAAGTTTCTTGAGATTGCAGAATAACATTGCTTCTTTTTCTTCGTTTATTTTATCTGTAGATTTGCCATCTAAGTATTCTAAAAACTGAAAACTCTGGCGTGAGTTTACTGCTGGAATCTGCAGTCTACGATCATCTGAATAGATTCAAAAAGATCGAAACACAATGTTCATTGTTGTGCAATCTTGTCTCACAACACAATTTTCATAATTTTGGAAACTTAGAAGTTACCGCGAAGGCACAACAAAGTTGCAATCAGTAGAAGATTAGGGTAAGAAGTAGAAGAAAAGGGTTTTAGCTTATGTTTCACAGTAGTTCCAATTACACAAAACTTTACTATTGCTATTTTCCAGTCTGAAGGTGACGCTCCTCCTAAGGAAAAAGAACCAACAAGTGTATTCAAGATTTAATAGCGTTCGTTAAAATTTCTATACTTAAGTCTTCTTAGACCCATTGGACTATCCTCTGCTGTCCCCACGCGGTGACTTTGGATGGAAACCACATACCGAATATGTTAAATCAACTATTATACCACTGCAGTAGTCATCTTATCGGCTTAGAATTCGCTCAGATTTTAGCATTTTATATAGATCACACAAGCTCTCACTGAGTGTATAGTGGACATATATTGTGATTTATGGCAACACATTTAAACTATATATGTATTAATCACAGTAATTTACGTGCTCACCTATATCTGAATAACGCTGAGTGTACAAAAAGTAAGTGCTCTCCAAACCAAGTCTGTTGAAAAAATTAAATCATCTTGCCTTTGTGATTTATAATATCTCCTCGTAATGAGCTTGATAATTATCTATATATTATGATTATTGGGCAAAAATTTTACAACTATAGCCATGAAGTTATTCCCGCAGCGGAGCACTAGTGATTAGCTAGTTATTCATAATACAGATGTATATACTTATTAGGGTAAATACGTGTTCATAGTAGTAAAACTATACAACCAATTTGAAATTGTGATTGAGGCGGTATCGTAATTGCAATAAGGGCCTATGGATCCATAGCTCCTTTACGGTGATAATTTCTTTTAATTCTATACATCTTTGTTGGTATGCCTGTGAAAGTTCACGTTTAAATTTCAAACAACTGTCATAAGAAAGTGCTGTAAAATATATATTTTTTAACAAAATTTTATTTATTTACAATCTGTTCAATTTGAATTGGAAATATGTAAATATTATATACATGAACAACATTAAACAGTTACAATTTACTTTAGATGTTAACCAATTAATTCAAGAACTTAAAAGGTAGTTCCAGGATAGCAGATCGGTATAGTCTGTACACACCTTTAAAATGTTCAAGTACAAGGTGGTTTGGGTGTGCACCGTTTGTCCCACTCGGATAGCCAAACAGTAGCATATTACCGCGGTCGCTTATCCTTTTTTCAAGGCTGAATTTTACTTGTTGCCTCGGTGACCACTACGAATACTAGACTAACAGTATCGTGCAAGTAACCTGTTAGTCTAGTATCCTTGCTGGTGACCATTAGGGAGAGCGGTGGTAAGTCGCGGTGCTCTGGTCAGTCAATGTTTGGGCAGGATCCAAATCCATAATAACAGAGACATTGGTTTCTTTGTGACTCTATTTCTTACATTGATCAGATTTCTTACTTTGTAGCTGTTTTCTTCGATAGATATTTTAGGTCTTCAGTAGAAATTGAGTAATGCATGTTCTTCAGCATAACCCTATATGCTCGTTTCTTGCCTTATCTGGTATGTATGGAACTGGCGTTCAAGTCTGAGTCATTTGTCTAATTCCCGGTAAGCGTCAGGAGAAGATGGAAAGTTTAATTGTCTTGATTAAGACATTTGTACTTGTATTCAGTTTTACTTGCCATTGAATCTAGGACATTGACCATCGGGGAAACATCTTTCACTGCTAGGAAAAACATGGGGAGTGGCTAGAATCTTTTATTATAGTGTTAGTGACGATATCTTCATCCATCGAATTTTCTTTGTTACAGGATAGTAATTCATAACTATTACTGAGTTGAAAAGGGTCATAATTTCTTTATCTGGTAACTTTACTTAAACAGTGGCGCATGAGTTCATGGTCTGCTGAAGAAGTAATAGTTCTTCTAGTGTTTCTTGATTAAATGTTTGCCAGAACAGAATATATTAAACCACGGAATTTTCACAATTGAAACTAAAGTAACGCACTGACTTTAAATAATTAATTCTGAAGGAAACAGTATTGTTCCGGACATTTGCCATCGTTCAGTGAAACAAGAAATCAGTAAACACTACGTTTCATTGATTAATTCATCACGCTTTAACAAATTAAAAAACAAATATACATAACATAATTAAAACCAAAACGAGTAATTAGATGATTTTCTCAGAGAAAAATGAACGTGTAGACTATGTCTTGCAACTCTCAAACTCTCGCAAAAATACTTTGGAAAAAATAAGCCCTCTTTACATAGATCAAGGTTAATGACGCCAATTCCTTTTGTAATTTTTAATTTTTAGAGTGTGTTAATGACCAAACAATTATAATATTTGGTTTATTTCATTATTTAACATTACACTAAATAATTAAATATACTATTCCAAGCACTTATTAAAGCAAGGGTAAATTATTATTTCAATTAATAACAAACTACTTGTATTTTGAATATCGCTGGATGACAGTAAAAGGCTTGTACAGACATAAAATTTTGAACAACTTTCTATGTATCAAGTCCATACTCAGTATTACAGATACCCATGTTTTGGAACTTGGTAGGTTATACTTGTTTCCACTTACAATAGGACACATTGAAAAAGTTGCATACACATTAAGATGGGTGTGTGTAACTAATCAACTTAATTTATATATATATATAATATATATATATATATATATATATATTATATATATATATATATATATATATATATTATATATATTTTAAATTATAAACATGAAATGTAAAGTATGTATAAATGTATATAGCATTTGAAATTTCCTATACTAATTTATTTGTGCAATCAAAGTAAGTATAAAATTGTGACTACTGGTATCAGTTAAATTTTATATCCTTGCGTCTTGTTGTATAAATAGCAAGTCCAAAAATGGAAGAAAAGCAATTAAAATTGCTTCTGTATTCATGGATATCATTAAGTGATATGTATATTAGCAATTTTAAAGGGTAAAACTCAATTTTTGTTAGGGCAACGCGGAGTGTTACTTGCTATTTAAATAATCAATGAAATATTGCACTAATGTTTGTTTATAAATTAATAATTTTATAATTAAGACAAAAATAATGTATCCTCTAAGCGGAAGGGTCCGCCGTCATGCAGTTCATAAACACCTAAACTCCAATTAGAATTGACCAAACGTGTTGTAATGCAGTGTGTTGTAGTGTTATTTTTGGATTGTGATGTCAGCTTTAATTCCGTTTTCATTCAGTTGTGTTCTTCCTTTCCCCCCCCACCCAAAACCTTTCCCGTTGGTTTTAGTGTAGCCAACTGCCGAATGTTAACCGACCGCTCCCGAAGTCCTGACCCGAAGCAGTTCTTGTCTGTGGTTGTCTGCGGCAGTGAAGTGTCATCTCGTTTGTTGTTAGTTATTGATCATTCTGTAATAGGTTGAATTTTAATGAAGATTTGACTACTGGTAGGGTAGTATTATTGATTTGTAAATATAATAGAGTTTACATTTTTGGTAAAGCATCTAAATGTATGCTAGGAATAACCAATTAGCTAAAACTGCCACACCCCGCATTGCAGCAGAAGCCATTTTGACAGAAATATTTTCATTTTGATGATTAAATTAAGCCTAGGCCTAATTGGTTACATTAAATGTGAAATATTTGTGTGCATTGTTAGATATTTTGAAAGGGTAAACTTAAAAAATATTTCATTTCCCTAAAAATACAGTAGGAGTTGTGCAACTCTTGTGCACTTGAGTTTGAAAATTTTGTGACCTAGAAAAAAGCATTCTTAGGACAAGTTAATTCTGTGCAGTAATGATTTAGTAGTAAGTTACTATGGCTATTATAACTATTAACTTATACATTTTTACTCGTATAGCAATTACACCTTTACTTGTTTTACCATATCATTTTTAAAGTATATAAAGACAATTCTACTTTAAAAAATAATAGTAAGTTAACTCCAATCACCACACTTTAAAATTGTAAGATTGGGAATTGTATTGACATTTTTCTAACATCAGGGGGTAAAAATCAGTAATTAACCTTATGATTTAAAGCCACTTTTAACAATTTCTTAAAATATTACCGACGGTATAGTGTACTTTAATTTTTAGAAAAAAATTGTAGGTGGTTGCAAACCATATATAGCACAGGAATTATTATATGCTAGTGTTTTAAGAGTTTTTTTGGTACTGTTTGTGTTTTTCACTACTTTGATCACAGGTTCTACCTTCGTGGATGTAGTATAATAAGCGGCCACCAACACATTCGGATGATGATTATAGAATGATATGGAACACTAAGTATAATCTATATTTTATTATCCAAAGGACTGAAAACAAAGGATATAAGCGGATCCGGTTTTTTATATCAAAATTGGCAAATGATATTACTTATTCATAACTATCGATATAATCAATCGATATTGATTAATTATTTTGAACAATTAACTTAAATAATCTATATCAACAGCTGTAAACACTTTAAAAAAATACACGTAAGGTAATATTTCAATTATACGTAAGTAATATTTGATTATTAAAAATGGCAGTCAATTTTAGAAAACTACACAACATTGCTTTGAAAGATAAGACATGTTTTTTGTGGCTTCAACATGTTGGACTCGTACTGAAAAACCCATTATGTGAAATTTGTGGGAAGAAACAACCGTAACTGTGAGAGGAGCAAATATGGTCGTCTTGAGTTTTCTTAATTTTGGTTATTATAATTTGTTTGATCACTGTAAATATTAAATTCATATTTTAATTTAAAACATATGATTGTTATTGAGGGCTATAGATACTTTTATATCTACTTTAATTCTACTTTGATAGTCTAGAATTTGAGATGCGAATATTAGGTATCGATGATTACTTCTTCGATATAAAAAACCGGGTCCGCTTATTGTACCCTACCCAAAACAAATTAATAACGTAATGGATATTTCAAAGATCAATATGGTTTGATTAGTTTTCAATCTTAGAAATTATTGTTATAAAATCAAATACCTTTAAAAGAGCAATTCTTATGCAGGGTGGAGCTCGGTAATTTGCTTTTTTGCACTGCAGGCTGTGGGTGGCACTGTTGGTCGAAGAGAGGGGAGAGTGGGGCGTGGCTTGCTAATAGTGGCTGACGGGAGATTTGTATTCCTCCGCGTTCCAGTTGCCATCATGCAGTGGACACGAGAGGAGAGGTCGTTTTGTGTTTGAAGCGTATTTTTTCAAATGCCCACTCGATCATTGCGATCATTGCAGTGCAGCGTGCTTTTCGTTTACGATTCGCTGTTTCCCCCATGCGGACTTGTTCCTGGTCGGCAATCAATTGTTAAATTGGGTAACTGCATTCAGAACAGCAGGGAATGTGTCATGTGTACGAAGGGGACCTCAGAGAAGACAACACCGGAAAACATCGATAGAGTTAGAGTAGCAGTACTGCAATCTCCAAAACGCTCTGCTCGGAAGCAATCACTTGCTCTTGGCATTTCCAGACGTTCTCTCCACCGGATTCTTTCATGATGAACTGAGATTTCACCCGTATAAAATGTGCGTGGTCCATCAATTGTCAGCACGAGACCTATTTGACACGGCGTTACTTCTTGTGGAAGACATGCCTTGCAACTATACCGCGTGACGCAATGTGTGTTCTTTTCTGATGAGGCACATTTTCACCTCAGTGGGTATGTCAACAAGTAAAACATGCGCTACTGGAGTGAAACAAACCCCAGAGAAGTCCACCAGAGACCTCTGCATTCGGACCCACGTAACTGTGTGGTGCGCCATATCACGAGTAGGCATCATTGGCCCTTACTTTTTTCAGGAATAACCGTCATGCTATAATATTAACTGTGAACTCCGAACGGTACTTTGACTAACGATACAGGATTTTTTTCAGTCGGCTCTTGAGGCAAATGGCAAATTAGAGGATACATGGTTTCCAACAGGATGGTGCCACTGCCACACACAGCGAGGGTTACCATGAATTGTTTGAGGCAAAATGTTTCCTGGACGGCTTATCTCTTTGAGGGGTGATGTGAACTGGCCGGCACGCTCACCAGACTTAGCCCCATGCGATTTTTTTCCTTTGGGGTTACCTCAAGTCGAAGGTGTATATCAACCGTCCCAAACACCTTGGAAGACCTAAGGAACAATATTGAGGCTGAAATTGGCAGAATACCAGTCGACATGCTTGTTGTTAGAGTTAATGAAAACTTCAGAAAAATGTATGCAGCAGTGTATGGATGCCGAAGAAGGTCGACATTTGCCAGATACATTATTTAAAACCATTTAATTTAAAAATTCCCTTACTGTTCAATATAATTAAAATACAAAATAGTCTTTTCTAAGGTTCATAATTTTTTTTAATTTCATTTTCCAAATTAGCAAAGTACCGCCGCTCCACCCTGTATATAAATAAAATCTGAATCCCGGAAACGGCTCCAATAATTTTCATGAAATTTAGCATGCAAAGGAGTTTCAATAGCATGCTTGTCATCCTGATCAAGGAAACAACAAATCTCGGATCACACAGGTTTCGGAAACTTACTTCGGTCAAAAAGCGTATATTTCCAATCCTTGTCATATATTTTCAGGTCTAAGATATTTCCAGTACCATAGTAAGAGTTTGCTGTGTTGTTCTGACGAAGAAAGAAATATATACACTTATGTAGGACCGAGATGCCTATTTCGGTTAAAAAAGTGCTTACTTAAGACCGTTTAAAATTCACTTATATACTATGTCACAGTTTAGCTTTGTCACATTTTGCCTCGATCAAAATACTATATACATTCGATTATCTAGTTCTCGGAAATCTATTTTGGGTCAAAATCGTGTTGACATTGTTGAGTTTGCCTTGTCCTGGATGAAGAAAATACACATAAGATATATAAAACACGAAGTAAAACACTGGAACAAACAAATATATAACCTTATAACTGCACTAACAACAGACGAAATAAATCATCTGATCGCTATAGAAACTCCACGCCAATCGGAGTCAGAGCAGCTGGGCACAGACCAAATCAAAACTTACAAGTCATCTAAAGACACGAAAACCAAAAGGGGTGGGAAATATTTTCTCCATGTAGCCCGTATCCTTGTGAATTGATTCACGTAATATCACGTTATTTGAGTGGCAGCAAGTACGAAAATAAAAATAAAAGCGAGCTATCCGACATATCGGATCGCAGCGTTTTTTCGAAGGTGTAGGGGTGGTCCGATATTTCGGGTCCGTGGCGCTAAAAGGGTTAAAGTAAATACTATCCAAGTTAATAATAGTAACAAATAAAAGAGTTGCTGTACACCAAAAATTTTATATATTTTTAACAATTTAACCGCCAATTAAAATTCAAATATTTGTATTTTTAGTACCAAGTTAATTTTCATTTTCAATAGAAATCGTGTAGGTGCTGATGGTAAATTAAAAATATTAAACTACTATAATAGCATGAATTGTATTTTATTACCATAATTATTACCATGTATTTTTCTACTACAACATAATTAAGAAATATAACGGGAGTACTTGTCATCAGGTAATTACGCTAATGCTTACTGATGACGGGATATATAAACAATGGATTAAAGACCTCTGAGTTATTGGTATCACTCAGAACCATAAATGAACTATGACTGAGTTATAATAGTCTGTTGACAGTTCTCTCAAGAGGTATATTGAGTGTAACAAAAATTAAAATTTATGTAATTGTTGCAGGATAGCCGTTGTTGCAAAATGGACCAGATTTACACCCAAGGAGGTTAAAATCCTTGAAACTGCTGAAGATATTCAAGAAACGCAGAGAACAAGTTCTAACCCGTTACAGTGATTTTAAATCTGAAGCACGAGCAAAGAGAGGAAAAGCTTGAAGACTCTCGCAGATTTCAGGTTGGTTATCATTGCATAAGGATATTAATAAATTTAAGTATTACAGTTTCAAGTGCAAATTTTTCCTAAATTAGTTATATATAAATTCTTTTAATGATTTAAAGTGGCCCCTACTTGATGCATGGTTGTCATGTAAGTGGATTACCTGATATCAGGCAATGTATGTATGCGATTGTTTACACGCGACTTGTGACACAGTAAATATCATCTGATTACTCTTAAAATCATACGTCAGCAAAAATGAAACTAATATAATGGTACTGTTGGGTTTCATTTAAATTTGCCTTTTGTATGTTAGTTGTAACTTACTGTCCTGACCAAGTCAGACGCTGATGGCTGTTTGCCATATTGTAAATAGAGGTTCATTATATAAATTAATTTATAATATAACATGTTGTATAGTTTTCAGCTAATTCTTGAAATTATATATATATTGTATATATAATATTATAATATATATATATATATATATATATATATATATCATATATAACATTAGTATATATATAAAATAATATATACAGGGTGTATATTATTGTCTGGAAAACACCCAAATATATCCCTTTTAAGAATTTAATATATAAATTTCGAAACCTCTCTTGACAAATCAGTGATAGATTAGATTGGGCAATTCTACTTTTTGGAACAATGTTTTGTTATGTCACACCAACGCGGGGACGTCCTGCCGAGGGGTACTCGTGGAATATTCTTTAAATGGAAGCCTATACCTCTGTGATACATAATTTTAAAGGTAATAGCTTACTGATTATTGAATGCCCTACCAAAACCGCATCTCAAAGGAATTATTCTATCAGAAAAATAAGGAGCTCCACATTTTTTAGTATTGAAAAATTTACTGATGTTCAACAATTGTTAATTTCTAACATGGTTCTTGCCACAAAATGTAGTTTACACTAATTTTTTTAGCATTTTTTAAATGTTCAATTAAAATATAAATAAACAATTTATTTTTTATAGCTGGTTTCATTAGTTCACTAAATTTACCCAGTTTTTATTACCAATGAATAAGACTTTATGAGTCACTTTCTCCTTTCTCTCGTATTACTTATGAAATCTGTTAACTTGGGCCTTCGTTTTCCAGTCCAGCAGGAAGGTTTTAAAGAGACAAAAGGTCACTAGCCTATGAGAACACATTTATTGTGTTATTAATCATCTTGGTCCTACAGGTTTTCAGTTTGTTGAGCATGGAGCTTTCACTAGACAGGAATTTCTAAGGCTTGAGAAATTACAATATGGACAAATGGTCATATCATTCCTGTCCGAGTTTAAATCAGTGTCTCTGAAGCATTGCTGTCAACAAGTCTATCTTAATTACAGTAGTTTCAGTTTTTACTTTAGGCATTTTAATGGAATTTGTCGTGAAAGAGAACGAATTTACTCTGTATGATGATGCGAGGAATATGGCGATCCGTTCAAAGATCCTTATCGGGGAAAGTTTGTAATTTGTTTTAATGACACTTTTCCCAGCAAAGTGAATCCCATAAGTTGTTTCAAACAATATCAAAAACTATTGAGCAGTTTTGAATATGACAGGGAGTGCCTACGCTAATCGGCCAAAGTCGGGGTAGGATTACAATCGTGCAACAGATGGAAGAACATGCACTAGATGTTTTGCCAAACATTTTTATTGAAGACCCACATACATCGCTCCAGAAAAGCTGACCACAGCAACATGATATGCACGCCATATGTCTGGTGACTGTAAGTCGATTTTTGAAAATTACTAAATACAAACCATTTAAAGTTCATATTTAGTCCAACTAGTTAAAGTGAGGATGGATTTACGACAGAAGAGTTGAGTTTTGTGAACATTCGTGATGCGCAAATGTGATCGACAATAGAGATTTTTTCTGACCAACATACTATTTTCTGTGATTTGAGGCAAACTTTTTTCCTAAATTTTTTCGGCAATGTTTAAAAGGCTACAATTGACGTTAACTACTACTGTCCGGGAACTAGTGAAAACCCACATTGGATTTACTGAGTTCCCATTCACAGTCAACCACAAAAAACTGAACGTAAAATTGGTGTGGAATTTTAGGTTAACAAAAATTGTTGGGACCCTTTTTCATCAATGGAAATTTAAAATGCCGAACTTTACTTACAAAATATGCTCCAAAATTAAATAATCCCAGCTATTCAAATTTGCATCAGGAGAATACTTGGATAATTGTATGGGTTTCAGGCAGGATGGGTGCTCCACACCCCCATTTATGGGGAGACAGGTATAAGGAGAGTATTTTGGATTTAAGGTTTCCTCAATAAAATGGATTGGCCGAAAGAGGAGGAAAGCTCGAAATGGCCTCCATAGGATCTTCCGGATTTGTCCACCAATCTCGATTAATTCCTAATGGGGTCCATTTAAAAATCCAATGTTTATAGATAGAAAAGCTCATAATTTGGAAGACCTAAGAAACTGGGATTATAGAGGAGATTGCTTTCGATAACTGAAAGAAAATGTTAGGCAAACTCTGTCGAATAATTTTACACCACAAATTGGCCTCATTGCCAAAAATCCGTTATAGGAAGGAACACAGTGCTCGGAAACAATTGCTTTGACACCAAATGCAGGTAGAACGTTTGTTGTAAGACATTTTACTAGACAGCATACATTATTTTTTATTGTGTAATAAGAAATCAATAACAAAGTTTTCCTAATTGT
>NW_025784646.1:0-22732 GCF_021130785.1 Homalodisca vitripennis
AATTGTTAGATTATTCTATATAGCATCTTTAAAAAAAAAAAAATACGTTTTAAACATTATACACGTTTTTTTTAATGGACATGTTTTATTACAAAAACCTTTTTACATTTTATTGTTGACTTTAGAATTACTTAGAGATCAAGGAGATAAAATCTATTGTAGGGCGGAATGGGTATACAATAAATACATAAATACCTCAATCTCGTGTAGTTTCAGACTTACACTGTTTCAATGTTTTTAATTACAATTTTTACAGTTTTTTTTTTAAGGAATTTGATCTATAAAATTTTTTAATAAATGCGGTAGTTTCAATATTCATCAAGTTACTACTGTTTAAAAATGTTAAGTTACTCTGTGCCTACAAATTAATCACTTATTCATCATCAAATGTAAAGGGGATTGTCTATACGACAACAAATCTTTTCACGAGTTGTTCGCCTTTTGTAAAAACATAACCTAGTAATTTTTCGAAACTTAATAAAGGGTTTATTAATGTATATATATGTCCCGGGGCCTATATTGTTATAGGAGTCGATATCAGAAGTCATAAAAGAAAACGTTTTAGAAAAATCAAAATTATTACAATGTATATACTCAGGTTGTATATTTTTTACTCTAGTAAACTTAAAACAAACCAAAATTTAACATAACACAGGAGTTATTTCACCATTCTACAAACGAAAATTAAACATACTTACATTAATCATTATCAATCAAATAATCAGCAGAAAGTCGAATGTTCTCTATAATCATGTTTTAAAATTAGATTTTGTGGGTGAATTGTCATGGCAACGAAAAAATAATGATATTTATAAATAATATATTTAAACTAATGTTATATTATGATTGCGATAGGCGCTAATACTATGATTAATATATTGCTGTTTTACTAATGTCGGTAAATTACAATCGTTTCCTGAGTAATAAAACTACAAGGTTAGTCAAAGTATATCTCTGTATTTAACTCTCCCGGATGGATTATAATACAATAATCTAATAATCAAAAAAATAAATAATTTATTTTTTCGTAGCATTTGTGGATGTAATATACAGTTTTTTAAGTACTAAAAAATTTAACGCTCAGTATGTTCTTTGTTTGCACGTCTAGGTGGATGGAATCGATTTACAATGCTCAAAATAACATTTTAATAATCATGTTTGTAAGACTTATTTTTGGCATGCTGGGGTGACAGTGAGTTAACTTTAACCAGTAGAATGGTTTATGTTTTAGCTTTTATTTAACAAGAGAGAGGTGAGACTATGAATTAAAATCAGCTAAGTCAGTTGCGAGGGCTGCAGGTGTCTGTCATCGGTGCCTGCGGTTGGACAGGTATGAGTATTAACAGTAGAATGGTTAGTTTTTAGCTTCAGTAACAAGAGAGATAGGTAGAGTCTATGAATTAACATTAGCCTAACAGTCAGTTGTGAGGCTGCAGGTGTTCCGGTGCCTGCGGTGACAGTTGAAGTATTAACAGTAGAATGGTTTAGTTTTTAGCTTCATTAACAAGTAGAGAAGGTGAGCTATGAATTAAAATCAGCTAAAGTCAGTTTTGTGGGCTGCAGGCTGGCCAGTGTGTTCTGGTGCCTGCGGTGACAGTGAGTATTAACAGTAGAATGGTTAGTTTTATCTTCAGTAAACAAGGGAGAATTTAGTGTTGAGCTATGAATTAAAATTCAGCTAAGTCAGTTGTGGGCTGCAGGTGTTTCCGGTGCCTGCGGTGAACAAGGTGAGTATTAACAGTAGAATGGTTAGTTATTAGACTTCATTAACAAAGAGAGAGGTTGAGGCTATGAATTAAATCAGCTAAGTCAGTTTTTGTGGGCTGCAGGGTGTTTCTGGGTGCACTGCGGTGACGAGTGAGTAATTAAACAGTAAGAATGGTTATGTTTTTATCTTCAGATAAACAAGAAGATATAGGTGGAGCTTTATGAATTAAATCAGCTAAGTCAGTTTGTGGGCTGCAGGTGTTCCGTGTGCCTGGCGGTGTGACAGTGAAGTCATTAACAGTTAGAAAATGGTTAGATTTTTAGCTTCAGTTTAAACCAAAAGAGAGATGAGCTATGAATTACATCAGCAAAGTCAGTTGCGGGGCCTAGCAGGTGTTCCGGGTTTCCGTGCGGGTGACAGTGTGGGATACCCGCCGCAGCGATCCTCCATCCTCTTTCTCTGAAACATCTAATCCTGTTTTGTCCATCTAATTAAGAGACTACATAATATTTTCCATTAATTTTGTATAAATCAAAGAATGATTGAAAAATTGATATATACAAAGCAAATATCAAATAATTAATTATTGGACCTACAAATACAGAGTAATAAGATTTATATATTTTCAAAAATGTAATTGCGATAGACAATTCTCCTAACAGCACTATGTAAGAATCACAAATATACTGAGCTTATTATTTCCGTATCTTAAATTGTTTAATCCAATTTTGGTAAATAAAAAATGTATTAAATAAGAACTGTAATTGTGTTGTATTTAATTAATCTGTGATTAATTGTGTACAACAATCAGCAATATTTCTTACTTCTTTTGTAATATCTTCAGGAGTGATAAAAAAGAAAAAAAAAGAAAATAAAAAAAAAAAAAAAAAAAAAAAAAAAAAAAAAAGAAAAAATAACAAAAAAGAAAAAAAAAAAAAAGAAACAAAGGAAGAAAAACACATAAAAAAAAAAGAAGCCATCGTATTGAAACAACATGTGTGTGCATATATAACATTGTGTTACATACACGTAATTAATTAAAAATTATTAACACTACTATAACCAGTATATTAATTAGCAAATATCAGTATTAGGAAGCAACAATTCGACTAACCCTACTTTAAAAACCTGGTCCCCAAATTTAAACCTTCCAGCAAAATTTTGTTATAATTTTTAAGCTTATTGAAGTTTATCGTTTTCCTTTAAAAATCATTAAAATAAACCTTGTTGAAAATATATATTTTTTTTTTTAATTTGATAAACAGATTACTGTTTTGATTGTATAGTTGCACTCTCACGTCTTACTCTTTTGCTTTATAATTTCGTACAATCTGCGTGTTTTTTTTAAATTTTTTTTCTTTAAAACGTATTAATTATACCTTTAATCTAAACTTTACTAAAACTAATTTCCTATAGCCAGGGTAGTATATAATATAAATTCTAGAGCAAATATTCATTTATATTACAAATGACAATCCTCTAATAAACTAAAAAATACCTTAAGTATATACAAATGAATAAATAAAGAAAACGTAATAAGAATAACTATAATATGAAGAAAAAATTCTCAAAGAAAACAAAATTACACTAATAATATTTAAATTATAAAATAATCTACAACAATGTGAACAGTGTAAAATAAATTTACGTATTCAAAATCATTAGTTCGACCATGTTTTTGGTAAATTCTAAAAAAGGCTATTAAGAAAAGAATAGTTCCTAAAATAGAAACACCCTAGGAAAATATCTCTTGTTTAACATTTATTTTTCATAAACCACTTACGCCTAACGGAGCCGTTTTTTAGAATGCCGAGAATTCCACCAATAGTTCTTATAGCTAAAATCGCGTGTTGAGAAAAAATAAAGATAAAGACTAAGTATTCTCGACATAAAAAACCATTATTTAAAACCCGCTTTCTTATCATTTTCTTTCCCTCTATCCTAACTTTTTTATTGTATTTCATAATAGCTTTTGTACGAAAATTATTGTAATATTTAAACCGGTCTAGTTTATATTAAATATTGATTTCCTAATCAAAATTTTACTTGCCTAGGCAATTTGAGAAAAACTTTAAATGAATATATAGTAAAAGTTTAGTGACAGTTTAAATGCCTTCTACAAAGTAATATAAGATAATATATTTTAGGAATCTAATAAGATACAAAATTTGAATTATATAAGATTTTTCTGTTCTTTTAAAATCCGACATTGTCAGTTAGAAAAAACAACAACCATGCACCAAGTTCTATTAACCTTTTTATGTTGGATGCCTAGAAAAGCATGAGATGTGCTAGTTTACATTAATAGTTAATTCATTCTCAAACTGTTTGACCGTCTTATCACCGCCTCCAAAGTTTTATGTCCAAACAAGATTTTACTGCCTAAGTAATGTCCTTCTCTGTGATCCTATTTGCCAAACTACGTGAGTTCAAGATGGTTCACAGGATACACACAACGTCTGCTCAGAGGCAGAATCCACAAAGAGAGCAAGCATCATGGTAGCTGATTCACTAAGCTAACAATCTACAGGATTAAAAACTTTACCAACCCTAATCCTTAGTAAGTTTTGTTTTAGTTCACATTAATATTTTTCAATAAATAAAACATGAGTATAAAAAATATTCCCCTTGATCACAATTACTCATCAACCTGCCAATTGCTTCACAGCAATATCCGTGTAAAACCAAACTGCTCCATCATCTATGCTACCTTAAAATATAGCAATTATATAAATATTTAATTGCCTTTAGTATAAGAAAGGCCCCCAAAATCATATTATAAATGTTTGGTAGTGAATCCCCTAAAAAATTAAATGGTTAATTAAGTTTTAATAAATTTATACCACCAGCATACAGAATATTTGTAGTTAAGTTTTTTTGTATAACCAGTTTGATACATAATAATATGTTCAAAAAAACCCCAAAAAATTTGTTAAAATGAGAAGCAGAAGAGGGGTACCTGGGCTGGCACATTCCCATGGGCGAAATAGCTGCTATTTTAGCCTCTGTTCTATACTCATTTGTAACGGCTAACACATTCTGACGTGGCGTTATTGCCAGTATTTTTATTTAATTTTTAGTAAATGGTGTCCAGAAATTAGTCTAAAGCAGGCCATTCAATTTTTACACAATATAATATACGATAAATAACTTAATAAGTGTGGAATCAATAAAATACCTAGAAATATCGTTGCTACTAGCCTTTAAAAAAATTCAATATGAGTGGAGTACATATATACACTAATCATTCTACTTTACATGAATATTACCAAGCCAAAAGAATTGCTGTATTTATTATTTTCCCCATTGTTTATATAAAAATTACCCAACAAACTTTTTAATAAAGTATTGGCCAAATAATTGAAATGTTTTTAAATACTCCTGTACTTTTCTATACGAATAAAATCCAGTTTTTTATTTACGTAATTTAACAAAAATTTATTTATATAATTTTATGCCGCTTTAATTTTAGAAAGACAATACATTTTATTCACAAGGACAAAGATTCAATAATGTATTTATTATGAAATGCTTATAATCTATGGACGTAACAATTTCTCTCATTTCTTAATTGTCTGGATTTTTATGAGGTGCCTGTTTCGAGAATTTTTGGTCAATATTCTTCATTGGAACTCCATCAGAAGAGAGTTGAGTGTTAACTGTGGAATCTTTTCCTTCTATGAGAATCCCAGTAATATTTAAGTACAAATTTTTAAGGATTTAAACATATAAATTGTAATTGAAAAGCCCTATCCAGTATATGGCTATCTAAAACTACTTTGTATAGTAAAATTAGTACCTAAGTACCTTGTCACAGCTCATACTTACAACAAGATAAATTAAGTTTATACATATTCTTGATTGCATGGTCTCCGAAGATGTGAATTCCATACTGTGATGTGTACCACATCACAATTAAGGTAAAGTATTAAAAGATTTCTTTGAGAACTTAAAATAACTGAACAATATTTAACTAAATATGGTACTCAGATACCATTATATTACATTATTCCCTATACATTAGGCGAATAACACATTACATTTATTATGTGCAATTCTGTGGGGTGTATGATTACAACTCTGGATGGAGCGTATTAAATTTAGATAAAGGAACAAACAACTCTTAAATCATTCTTTTAAAGGCTTTAACATCAATACGATGCGCCTTACGTATTTTATATAATATGGGATGCGACTAACGTCAAACTTTAAACATAACTTAACGTCAATAAGGGATTCTGCTATATACCATAATTTTGTACAGGATCTAGGTTATATCAGTTTTATCTGAAAGAGCTGTAAATTCTCCCAGCTGCTTCAAAGGTACCTGAATAAAGTAATCTTCGATATCTACATAAGCACTCAGTACAACTAACATAAATATAATATTATTGATTTTGCAATAGAAAATAATATAATTAATTGGATGATAGTGTAATTGTCAATAATTGACAAAGCACAAATAAAATATACACTACGTATATAAAAAAAACACATAAAATTGTTGTACGAAATGTACGATTTAATTATCCTGATGTGATAGTATATTAATCGTATTCAAACTTTAAAAATTATAATGGACTTACCACTACTTTAAATCTACTAAATAATAATAAAAAAACTATTAATTTACATGATTTCTGATAATCCACATCTTAATTGCTACTGAACAAAAATTTAACAACTTCAACTGTTATTATTGGGTCTTACCAATATTTTCTTATTAAATGTAGTTCATTATATACAAAAAATTTGAAATTACCCTAAAGTAGTAAGTGTTTCCCTGAAATAATTAGAGTTACTCAATCAATATTACGGTAAGTTGCAAAGAAATTCAAGTTTGTCTCGTTACTAGGAGAGATGTTATATTCTCCAACTTTAGGGGTCCAAAACACTATTCCTTAAACGTAAATCCAACCATTCTCAAATAGATTAGGAGATTTTAGTATCATTCAATAACCATCACCCCCAGGATGGTCGTCAAAATATCTCAGGGGTGTTTTTTATATTTTTAACTCCATAGGGTGGTTAGGGGTGTTTTTCTAACTCCATAAAGACCAAGAAAAGTTAAAAATATGTAAATATTTGCTACTAAAATTTGTGTTTACAGTGAATTTTTTTATCTTTAACGATCTTCAGTTCCATTGGATTTTTTTATCTGTTTCAATTACGTATAAATATTCTTGACTCTCAATATAAATCGATTAGTCTAAGTAAATAAGAGACCTTAGTATTTACTAATTTATATTAAATTGCATTATTTTATTCCATTCCATTACATTCTATTATTTAGCAAAAGTATAGTATTATTAGATTGCTCTGATTATTCACTGATTGCAGTACGTAACATTTAATATGCATATTATATGAAACACTAACTAAATACTGTACAAAACAGTGGAGTCATATAATTACGACATTTAATTACAAGGGTTCACTAATGAACCATTCCCTGTCAGAACCACCTGATGATCGCGACATTTCCACTAATCCTTGTGTTTAATAATATTTCGTTTCACCACAGATAATACATGACTATGAAATATCATAATTTGAAATTAATGAAGCAGACATATTCTCATCTATCTTTCTATGTGAGGAAACTTCTATTTCCTATCGCTCTCACTCCGTATTAGAATGTTGCACGTACTCCCATCAGCGTCATCAATCACTCACACTCGATACTACGTCATTATAATTTCACATTGTATTACAGTTGCTACTTATAGCGGTGTTATCTGTAAATCTAATTAGTAAACACAGAAACTATAGCCTATGTTTGCAATTGTGCTGCATGAAAATAAGTAAATCATGGTAAACGTTTTATGCAATTAAAATTGTAAATTTAATAAAACAAGTAGTTATTGCACTATTCATTCTTATAATTTGTGTAAAATGAGGAAGGCAACGGTAATTAATCCAAGAGACAGTATTGCTTAAATACGATAATAGACAAGATGCTTGAAAGATTAATGAGGAATTTCTCTTTCGAATGCATAATTTGTGTTAAATAAGTAGATTATCCAGAAATATGAATACGTTAAATAGGTATCTTATGAAATAAAATATTTTATTACAGCTTGTCGTTTTACTTTCACATTAATTCTTTAGATAATATTATGTAAACTTGAAGTTACTATTCATTTCCCGATTATGTCTTCTTTCCCCAAGAACCTTCAAAAACGGATCCATCATCGGCTGCTAGTAAAAGGCAATCAAGGCTCTCAATGTCCTCATTTTATCACTTTTAGGTAGCCCCCAGGAATAATTGACTTATAAAACATAAAATTGTATGTGAATGTTCCTTTTTATGTACAACGTGGCTTCCTAAAATATACAATATAGTATTCTGTAGTTGACTAAGTTTTAGAAAATCCCAACACTCGATTGATTGCACATTTTAACTTCATTTGTAATATGAGAAACACCAAATTCGATTATGGCGCATTACATTGGTTTTTGGATAGCCATTATGGAAATGATACAATTATTATGGTATAAAAATTCAATAAATTGACTATAGTACTCTAATATGGAGGTTAAGTGGTAGAGAGGACTTTTAAGTCCTAACTTCGCCTCTGTAAATAAAGACATTTTTCATTTCATTTCATTTCATAGCATGATAACAGAAAATATGTGGTGGATTGATTGGTTAGTACTTTAAGTATATGCTATTGGGTCCTTCAATAGCAAAACGCACGATATGTTGGAAAAATGGTGTGTGTCTGTGCACGATATTCGGAGAGTAAATAATGATGTTTAACACAGATTTTAAATGAATTGAGGCATTTCGATTTCAAAAATGGCAAGAACTATTTTTGCTCTCTTAGGACAAGAAGCTTATAAATTGCACTTATTCCTAGAAGAACCGTAGCGCTTCTTCCGAAGTGACAGGATATTCAGGATAGATAGGTGGGGGTAGGGGGCGCCTCCTATCGAGATCCATGAGGAAGAATTAGGGCACTAATCTCAAAGTCATGTACCCCGGAAGAAGGGAAGGCCAGCTTTGAATCAGCCTCTCCAGTCAAAGAAAGGCAGGGGGTGACTCACCCTTGTCGAGACTAGCAATAACCTCTGATACTTACGGAAGGAACCCCACCAAATACAATAGTCATCTCCCGCAATAGACCAAACCTGTTGAATTATCTTTGCATCCCAGAAGCTCGAAATTTGCTATCAGTGATGTGCCGATCCAGGTCACCCATAGTGTTGCCCAGATTTAAGTGACACATCGGATTTTACTGTGCCCAGTGGTAGGTTCAACTGTAAGGTATAAACCAGCCCTTCTGGGTGAGCATGAACATTACATAGCATATAAATATGACATAAGATATTTAGTGACCACCCAGCTGACCTGTGTTCAATATAACTTAAAGTTTTTTATAATTTCCTAGTTATTTCCCGCGGCCTTCGAACACTTTTCGTAAGCTTTGCCCGTGTATGTGCACTTCTGGTTCAACGTGAATTATATTTCCAACGACGACGATGTAGAGTTTGTATTGTTGCCACGATCAAGAAAATCTGTCAAAAGTGTATGTTTATAGCCCATTGTCTACGTACATGTACTATATTATAAAGTGGTCTAACACCCAAGCTTTAAGTTCAACCTGAAATGTATTTTGAAGACAAATATACATTCAAAGCTTAGCGCCCTCAATCGTAATTGTGATTCAATGTTTATTGAAAAAATTAAATAAGGCTATTGCCATTTCTACAAATTTTAATTCATATAAACAAAAGTCGTTTGACAGGTATTTGGTTCTTTCCGATCATATGTTAGTTTAGTTATTTAAACGCATATGTGACAGATACGGCCAAATACAATATAATTGAATCGTAAAAAGTAAGGGCTCTGTGGTGTAATGGGTAGCACATTCACCCGGCAAGTGAGAGATCGTGGTTCGAGTCTCGGCGGAGCAAGTTACTTTTTGTGATTCAATGTTTATTTAAAAAATTAAAGAAGGCTATTGCCATTTCTACAATTTTAATTCATATATATATATATATATATATATATTATATATATATATATATATATATATATATATATATATATACCACAACTAAAACATACCAAGTAAAATATTTTATATATATATATATATACTGTGGGATAAAATTATGAATTATAGATTGCTTACGTTTAATGAAATGAAATATTGTATATTAAGTACCAAAAATCATAAATTGTGCAAAAAAAGAAAACAATCATGAAGATTATAGAGAGCATGTCTAAATAAGTGTTTGGTTTTATAGATCTTATAACACACGTCCTTATGAAATACACATATTCAGTGTAAGTAAACAAACCGATCATTTATGCATAATAGTAAGCAAATAGGTTTTAACATAAATTCTGTACAATCTGTTGATTTTATAATTACAATTGCAGGTTAGGATTATACAGATGACAGGATTTGTGGCGTAGCAGATCAGTGTAATACAATTCATGTTGCCATTGGTGTGGAGTCCCAAGAGATAACAATGTAGATGTAATTAATTATATTGGTAGGTGATATGCATGCCACTGGTAACTAAACGGTTGGTAAATTTATAAATCGTGACCATCTGAATATAAATTATACTTGAATACACTTTTAAATTTTTAACGATTCCAAAGGTTTTGAATAATTAAATGTTACAACAAAAAGTGGTTTTTTTTCTAGGAAGAAATTTTTAATTCATAAAGAAAGTGTAGTATTAAACTTTGTATTTAAGACCGTATGCTTTCGAACCAAATTTATCAAAATACACATTAATTTTACAGTAAATTCGAGATTTAACAATAAGTTAATTCTGCCTACAAAAGAGGTACTTTTACAGGAATCTTATTAAACCATTAAATTGGAATATAGTAATGAAACGCACTTAAAAACAAGTTATAAAAGGCTGCTGAGCGTTAGGAAAGCCTATCACTCAAGAGGCTGGAAAGTACTTATTCTTGTCTGCCTGTATGTTCATAAGTATCTCTGTCGGCATAAAATAATGAAAACTAAGCTGTCCCTGAATTTTTGCAAATAAGGCTTTATTTATTGCTATAAAGGCAATGGGCAGTTCAATGATAGTGCATGTTAGGTGTTACTGAGTGCTTGTCTGTCTGTATGTTCATAAGTATCTCTGTCGGCATGAAATCATGAAAACTAGCTGTCCTGAATTTTTAAATAAGCTTTATTGCTATAAAGGCAATGGGCAGTTCAATGATAGTGCATGTTAGGTATTACTGTGTGCTTGTCTGTCTGTATGTTCATAAGTATCTCTGTCGGCATGAAATCATGAAAACTAGCTGTCCTGAATTTTGCAATAAGCTTTTATTGCTATAAAGGCAATGGGCAGTTCAATGATAGTGCATGTTAGGTGTTACTGAGTGCTTGTCTGTCTGTATGTTCATAAGTATCTCTGTCGGCATGAAATCATGAAAAACTAGCTGTCCTGAATTTTTAAATAAGCTTTATTGCTATAAAGGCAATGGGCAGTTTCAATGATAGTGCATGTTAGGTATTACTGAGTGCTTGTCTGTCTGTATGTTCATAAGTATCTCTGTCGGCATGAAATCATGAAAACTAGCTGTCCTGAATTTTTCAATAAGCTTTATTTCTATAAAGGCAATGTTGAGTTCAATGTTAGTGCATGTTAGGTATTAATGTGTGCTTGTCTGCTCGGAGGACATCTCGGCCATATAACGAGCTTCAGACTTTATATTTTGCGTGCACTCTTATCGAAGCTCGTTGAGCCAAGGTGTGTGTAACTGCTGTCTTGTATCAAAAACCTCTTAGAGTAATCTTAGTAAAAGAACATGAATACTGTATATAACCCACAATACAAAAAATATGAAGAAAATTTAATAAAAATGGATATAACACTTATATACCACAAGTAGAAAACTAATAAAACTAATGTGATATCAATCCTTAAATTTAATTTTACTGATACCAATTGCTATACCTCAATGGGCGTATCATGTCTAATCGGATACAATATTTGACTATTTATTAATATATAAAAGGAATAACTTTGAACTTTACAATAATCTAGTGCAATTTAAAAAACAAGGACAAAATTTATTTATTGTCTCAAGCGTATTAACTTTGAACCTCGTTCCTTACAAAATTGTTTTTATTCGTACTTTTTTAAATACAGGGTGCGCCAGTGAAACGGGCGATTTGTAGACGAGTCCGGCTGCGTGATGGGAGGGGGGAGAAGTGAAGGTCACCGCTATTCTTGTCTTCCCTACTGGGAAGTTTAGTCGCCATGCACCGTTGGTCCGGTGAAGAGCGTGCGTTCGCTGTTAAAGCCTTTTACACTGGCGGTGAAAGTTACGTCCGGGGGCGGACAAGCGGTCGAGAGGACAGGCGACCTAGAACAAAAAATCGGTGGCGGACCCAAAAATTCGGCCTTCCAGAATGGCGTTTAATAGATTTGTCTAACCAATAGAAATTGAGCTAGGGCGGGGCCTGCGTTTCTGTGTTTCACGTGTACCAGGAATATTAGGAGACCAGAAACGGATAGAGGTTTTGGAGCAGAGCTTTTGTGAACACTTGTCGTTGCCGATCTCTCTCTGCCGTCCCCAACTCTTGCACTTTCATAGGGTGGAAGGGTGACTCGATTGCCGCTGGGCAGCAGTTTAAAGTAACTAATCTGTTGCAATAGTTAAGGCAACTGGTTTATAGTAAACTAGATCCAATAATTGATATAACAATTTCGTGAACAATTTTGTTATAAGTACAATAATAATTAGATGTTTTTTAATATTACAATAACACAATATAATACAAAGTGTTAGTATCTACGAACGAGACAATCTCATTAGTAATATGCAAACATAACAAACATTTTTGCAATTAAAGAAAATATATGGTCAAATTTTAATATTTTTGTAACCTAATGCCAACACAAAAGGCGACAAGTTGTAACATTAAATATTACGTTTTCCTGCTACAAATTTACAAATCACCTTCCTGTTTCAAATAAATGTTGCTAACAGTTAGGACAAGGTTCTTAGCTCGTTACCATCAAACATAATATAAATTAAAGTCGCTTTTTGTGTAGGTCTGTTTGTGCATCTCAACTACTCACCTGATTTTCATACAATTTTTACTGTCAACTTCGCTATGAACTAGGGCAGGTTTTTAGCTTTGATACATCAATATGGTGATCATAGAAATAAGATATAAGTTTGTATAATGCGAAAGTTGATGTTTTTAGGCGCTTTTCATTGTCAATACTGATTAAACGTTATGGCTTAAAGTACAAAAAAGTACTGTACGTTTTCAAATAGGCCTAAAAGAATGTCTGCAGTGGCATATATCTATCTCCAAATAATGACGTACAAAAAACATTTTCCTCTTTTAAAGTTTACATTTTATGAACATTTCCGAAACTATTTAAATCAATAACATATTATTATCACTGCATTAAGATGCGTAAAGATTATTAGATCAAATTATCTTTAAGCAAGCGATAAATATTTTTGTAGATAGGTATTAGCCTACGTGTAAAATCCCGCGTGTTTTGGTTGCGCGAGTGGGCCATACCACACTTTGATTGTGAATTATAATAATGAAATCGAAGATTAAACGGTCTTTAAACTAAAGTTAAACCCACCGAGTAGTGGAATTAATACCTTATACATTTAGATCCTCAAATTTAGCAATTATGGTTTTTTTATCGTTGGATTCAAAAAGCGAATGCGCCGCAAATGTTTCTTGGAGAAGTTGTTTGAATTACTGGGATTCCTTTAATCTCTACAGACCCATTTCACTTTTCAATTTAAACGGCTGCAATTTCCTGCGAAATTGTTTATTTTCCATGACTTTTTTGTTTCAAACACGCATTGTTGCAGGATTAGTTTAAAGAATTCAATGTGTTTCACATGGACAACTTGACCTTTGAAGAGTAACTTCCAACAATAACCTATTTATGTTGTGCAACGAAACGACTGCTGTAAATATTGTTTACAAAGATATTTTTTAGATATTAGGAGTAATATTTCTAATGTTAGAAAATTATTATAAACTTATATAATTTCATAATATCATTGATTGATTATTATTATTATTAGCCAGATTCGAGCATTATATCATTTTTAGGCGTTTTGGGAAGATTCTGATCAATATCAGAATATTGAAGTAGAGAAATTAAAGAGAATTATTGTTTATTTTTATTATTGAGTATTAGAACAGCCATCATGGCACAACAATTTCAAGGCGCAACAACAGTTAGTTGCACCGTCGAAACTGTTTCGACAAAACCGTTTGCGGATACACCCCCCAAGTATCAGGAGAGTAGAGAACCATTAACAACCATTAAGGCAGAGTGAGAAACGCTACCCCTGCATTGTCCGCCGTAGTCACGGCGCATGGTAGTGAATAAGGTAATACAATTGCAACCGTATTTTACTTACCTGTGTTCTCAGATGTTTGTTTTATTTTACAGTATAATTGACAATAATTTTTACTATTTACAAAAACGCGTTGAAAGAATTTGTTTGTTAAAATTAATCTTATTGTAATAGGTGAATTTACACTTCTGGTAACATGTTACTTTACTATAGTTGTAAAAGTACTTCTAAGTAAATCTAAATGAAATGTATGAATGAACTTGACCTTGCATTCTGTAGGACCGAAACATGATATTTTGCCGTAATTTGGACAGAATTCATACAAAAAGAATTTGACATTTGAAAAGTTCATGATAAACCTTCAAAGGGCTGACATTGAATGACACTAAGTATCAATTTTGAGAAAAAATATCCTCAGGCATTAGTCTTGTAGTATTTATTGAAATAATACCCTACTCAGGATCTGATCATGTCATATTATGGGCCGATGAACTCCCACCTCTCTGGAGTTTTTTGTGTGGTTTGCTTGTGCAAATAACCAAATTTTGAGTGCTTAAAATGATAAAAACGAGCAATTTGCAATCGTTTATTTGATTTCCAGAGTCTTGAAAAACTACTGTTGCCGACTCTACTCAATCTCTATATTTTTGGAAAAGCACATATAAATTCGTATGAGGCAAGGTAAATTAACCGACCGGAATGCATAGTACCATGGTTTATAGCACATGTCCCTGAAGGCAGGTGTTTATGTTATAAACTAGTTGCCAAAAAATAAATTAAAAGTTTGGAAATTTTTTATTAGTCATTCCATGGTCATTGGAATGGCCATGGGACTTAAAACGTGCCTAAAAAGTGTTTCAAGTTCACACGTATTTACAATGTAAACGAGTTAGTTTTGTTGCATGCAAACTGGGAGATCGTCCAATCGGAAAACTGGGTTAGGTAAATTAACAAATTAATGAAAGTTAAATGTACAGGATGCTAAATTGTTAAAAGGTAAAAAAGGTCCTTAATTCATCAGGTGAAGTTAGGACTAAGAAGTCATCTCTAAAATTTTTACCTTGAGAGCAACGGATCAGTAACACGTGTGGTTCTTGATTCTGATGTGGTGCGAATAAGAACAAAAATAAATTATACGACGCTTGCTACACATGTCTTTGTCATAAAGAGCATGTAAATTGACTATGTTACTTCTGACCAGTGCTAGTAGATCGTCCTATGAACGGTGACGTAGCAAAGATATATCCCTAGCGAACATAAAAATATTATTTAAAAAAACTGTGTACGATTGTAATTTGTGAACATGAAACTATATAAAGCCGGTAATAAAAAACGACACGTGGCAAACATCACGCGTGTGTAGATTGCGAATACCTGAATAATTGGTAATGTGTATTAAGAATTCTGGATGACTTTTTACATTGATCATAATATTGTTGGCGAAATATAAAAAAATTCGATTCTATAAATAATTCGATAACTATAAATAAAAGTTTAACAAATTTCTTTACTTCTTATTTTGGAATGAGTACTTTAGTGTAGGTTTGAACTTATGAATTGGTTGATAGGAAAATCCTACTAACTAAGACAGTAAAGAGTTCTTGTATTTTTAATAATTGTAACGTTTCAAAAATTCTGGAAATGAAAGCGAAAGACCAATTTTTGTAGATCGGGAGCAACAGAAGAACACCTGCAACTGAGCCGGGGCTCAGTTTGGACAATTTTTGTCTTTTACTTTTTAAGAATTTTTGTCTTTTTACAAAATTACTTTTTAAAAAAATAGTGGGCCTAGAAATTCTACAACCTTTTCCCTCCCCTCAGTTCATAAAAAAAATACCTGTTACAAATTTTATATTTACTACTGCCGCCGTACCTGATATTATGTTATTTAGTATATTATATTATTTATTTATTATGTTATTGTTTCTATTTATTATGTTATTGTCATTATTGGAATTCTATTCATTGTTGTTATTTAGTTTTTTAAGTTACCGTGCACCGTGGTGCTGCAGTAATTGTATTTTGTGTAAAAATGTTTGCCACCTCATTAATTATAATTCATGTACTCGAAATCTTGTCTCTCTTTGTTTCTCTTCCCACTAGTGGCATGTGATTGTTTTTTTGCTTTGCTCCGAGTTTGGGAGGGGCGCGCTTCCGAGACCTTCTGTCTATTTTCGCTGACTCGGGACACAACCCTTATAAATTATGAAGGATATCTCTACTGGTGAAAAAAATAAGACCATAAAACCCTTCTAGATGGCCTTCCTTTGTCCAGCGGCACGTCGCGTCGGCCGCCTTGGGCCTTAGCAGGATTTGGCCTTGCAATATTCATAAGACTGTGTTGAAGTGTGTAGATATCGTATATATATATCGTATGGGGGACAAAGGCAGCTATCCATAAAATAAATAAATAAAAAATTACAATTATTAAAAAGTACGTAAGAACAAAGTTCTTGAGTCATAAATTAAAAATAATATTAAAATCTCCCGTCACAAAGCTAAATCCAAATTACTGAGCCAGTTTAGAGAGACCCATCCTCTAAACCACTCAGACCAGCCAGACCACCAGAAAACAATCGCAAAGGGCAGTCGTTTACAATGTGCTCAATTGTCTGAGAGTTTGCGCCACAATCACACGTCTGGTCGTCAGTAATACCCCACTTGAATTTTCCAGTGATTGCTTCTCCCAACCCCAGTTCGAAAACGATTCAATAAAACCCATTCCTTTCGAGGAATTTCCAAGCCACCCGCTGCTTTCGTAGGATCGGATATCAAGAACTTGTTTCCGTCCATCGAATGATTTCCCAGGATGACGCCCAGTTAGCATTAGGCGTAAAGTTCTCCTCTATCAACTGGGATGCTGTTCGTAGTGATGGCTTGCGTGATTTGAGCCGGCTATCTTGCTGAGGAAGGTCGCGCGTAACGCGTAAAGTTCTTTCAGGCAACTTAAAAACGGCCTTCCACAGGGCTCAGTACTTGCTCCTTTGTTGTTCAACGTGTACTCTGCCGACATCCCAACAACGTTATCCAGAAAGTTTATTTATGCGGATGATATTGCCTTAGCCTACCAACATAATTGACATAAAGAAAACAGAACAGGCACTCACTGATGATCTTTCAGTCCTCGCAGATTATTTTAGGAGCCTGGAAGCTAAATCCAAATCCTAATAATAAAACTGAAGTATCATGTTTCCACCTAAATAGATATCGATATATTACATACATCCTTTTTGTGAAGCAAGTTCTATGTGTAGGTAAAGCGTTTAATCTCGAGAACGGTTTGAAAAGAATTGGGCTAATTATGGTTTTTTAATATTCGTTGCAGTCCGAGGATGGTTTACAACAATAAGTGGCTTGCCCAACATATTGAAGAAGATTCATGCAAATAATTAAAAATCTTTACGAAACGAAATCTGAAGTGAAATGGCATCTTGACAGTTATTATCATTTTCATATGAAAGTTACAATTAGGCTGAAACAACGGTTTACTTTTAAATAAAATGGAATATTGAAATATTAATTCTATGTATTTTCTAGGAGGCAAAATAAAAGTTGTTTCATCCACTTCTTGGATCACATTAGAATAGTTTCGAGTAAACCATCACAGGAGTGTCTGGTACGCGTTTAAATATTATATGCCCATGGCGTCTCTGTTATTCAGCAGGAAATTTCGCGTGAAACCACGGGCAAAAAGAAAAGATGGAAAATGCTGAGAGCATTACTACAAATCACGCGAACCAAATCAACAATATAAAATATTTAAGAATAAAATTCTTATGAAGAGAAAAATTGCCCAGAAGTATCAATAAAACTAAAAAATAATTCTTCTTAGCCAAACTGGTGATAGCTGACGGTTAAGAAACTTGTCAGTTTAATATTAAAAGTCAAACGCGTCAATAAGAAACAAATATGTGTTCTAGTCTACAACGATACTAGAGTTTATATTGCCCAAGTAAGGACGTTCACAGATAAAATAAGACCTAAGATATATGTGACTCAAATAAGAAGTTTTTATTATACTCGTAGACTGATTCCGATGGGCCTTATATAGTTTGGTTTGACCCACATTAACTATCTGTTTTAAAACAATGATTAAGCTCCACTACATTTCTTGATTATGCTTTGCTATGGCTGCCTGCCTATAGCAAAGCATATGTTTTAAAAATCTGATTTTTGTGTAACTTTGTTTATTGTAATATTATTGTTGATCCACAATGAACAAACACGCTCCTCGATTTCTTTATTCTATGTGAGTTGTTTTATATTTTATTTCAAGACTATGAAGCCAATAAGACGCGGGAGGAATAATTTGCATCGAGGAATTAGAAATGCTTCAAATCCGGCAAATTGTCCGTCTTCGGAATGTCCAGCAATGTCAGGATGGAAATGAACTTGAAATGAATCGAACATCACAGAACTGTGTAGCGCGTCACTCTGATAATAATACAGCTTTAATCGAACCGCTTTCCAGATTCAATGTTTCAATTATATACAGTGACTACCATTGCATTGGTATTGGATGTATGAATTCATTTTGTACACACTGTAAGCATTAAAATACAGAAAAATAGCTCGATTATGTTGCATAAGGGAAATCGAAATTAATACCATTGATTCCGCCACCAGAGCCATTAAACTAATTTATTTCAGGCACATGAACAGATTTTATATATTTCTTAAAAAATATCCTAAAATGTAACTACTTCTTCCTTACGACTGTATATGGGACAATAATTTGTAGTTCGGTATAATATTCATGCCAACTTTCAAGGTAACAACAGGCAATATAGAAAACAGACTTCTCATCAATAGCTAGGTTTATTACATTTTATTGTATTTGGAAGAGTAACAATTAATTTTATTTAAGTTGCAGGTACAGGACCAAATATATCACCGAGCAGGTACATTGTTGCCAATGTTAGATGCAAAATTTATTTAATGGGCAGTTCAACAGTTCAACCCAAGAAATTGATAATAGATCAGTAAAGAGAATCCATTATAGAACAACTACACGCTTTCTTTCATCAACGCAATAACTTGGTTACATTTTTCAAAACAACTCTACATCTCATGCCATCCGATAAAAAGAATTGTAATCAGAGCTGATAACTTACCCTGGGCCAACGTGCAATACGTTTTTAAAACACCAACAATTGATGAAGTTGCTATTATTAGAGTTGTAGCATATGTGGAAGCCCATCATGTTCTTTTTACATTGCTCGTCGATCGTTTTCTATACCTGAACCTTTGTTAGAGACTCTGTTCCATTGGAGATTTTTGTTTTGACACATCACTTACGTATGAAAACAATGCCATAAAAACTAACGGTTGTAACAGAAAGTATCTGTAACAAAAGTCATAATCCGTTAATTTTTGGCGGTATGTCTTATTTAAATCCGTTACTTTTCTGGAACTCGCGTGACCGGTGGAAATCCAACAGGAATAACCAGATAATTGTCCGCGGTATATAGTGGAAATAATCTTACTTTTCCGTGAATTTCTTATCCCATGTTCGAAGTAACGTGTTCTTTAAAAGATTACTGTTTTATTTCATTGTATTTTTTGTTTTATAAATATCCGTCACTTTTTATTTAAGGTGACCATGGTTGAGTGATCATAGGTTGAATACAATTTTTACTGTTTTAAAATTGTTCGCGGAGAGGAGCATACATTTTAGGTTCTAATCAACTACATTTCTGACACCACAGTAAGAGTTTACCTGTATCAATTCCTCGATCAAGACAATAATATACATATAGACTAACAGTTTTCGGAATCCTACTCTAGTCAAAAACTTTTTACCTTCGGCAATTATTATCTACGTCCGGTCTAAGATATCTCCAGTATCATTTTTAGAACTTGGCGTGTCTAAAAAAGAAAATAAATACATAAACACATAGGACTAAAAAGCTCTCTGTCCTGTTACATATAAGAATGTTTCGTTGATTGCATTTTTTTCCCTTCAAAGACACTAAAAAATGCCATACATAACATGAAAGGGAACACCCCATTGTTGGAGTCCATCCATTTAAAAATTCACATTTATAGTTTTATTTACCTATCAATAACTGGAAAAGATATTTGGTCTTTCTAGTAAATAATAGTTAAATTTTAATCCTATGCTTTTTTTTACCTTACTGTTGGTCTAAAAGATGACGTTTTTTAAATAATGTGTTAATAGCGTACGTCTTCAAAAAATAAAATTAAACGCAACCACAAAGGATGCAATGCATGCATGTATGATAACAACGATATTAATACAGAGAACACTATAAGTATTTATGCAACAATAATATTAGCTAAACCGTCAATAAAGTTATTTTCTTAACCGACTTCTTTCGTTTTAATTAATTTTTACTTTATTACATATTAACAAAACTGTACTTAACGTTAACTTGAAACAATTGATATTTGGAATATTAAGTGTCAAAAATTTCTATAATATGTTACAATAATAACCGTTGTTTTTAATATTGGATAACGAAAGATATGAGCTATCTCTTGTGTATGGCTGATTAGTTTTGTGAATTTTGAAAATAAAATATTTTACACTGATTGTTTTATGTACTTTACTTTTTAAAAAGGGTGTTTTACCCTTTTTATAATATTGTTTATGTATCTTATTATCTATAAAAGACAATATAATTATAAAACTTTGTCATTTATTTATTACAGGTAATAGGTCATTTATTACCGAGGTACAATTTAATGTTCACCAGTACGTAAATAAGAACAAGTATAAAATTTTTAATTTCAAATTTGTTTTTCTTAAATGACAGTTGAAAATATTACCATATATATGTCAATAATCATTAAAAATATTATTACCTACGATTCATTAAAACAATGGCTATAAAATAAATAACGAGGGAAATTTTAATCTTTACGCATCCTGTTACGTGGCTAGAAGTAAGTCTTCAACCAGTGCAATCCCGGTAAGTATAACAAGAAACATTGCTAATACAGTTTCCTGCACTCCTGATACTAGTCTCATTTTACAAACGCAAAAGTTCGGTATGGCAGATATTGGGACTGTTGATCGCCAACATGTGATCTCCAAAGATCTGCTAACAGAACCTCTATCCTTCTCTGCCCTCCTGATACCCAGGCATAAGTGAAACGTAGAAAACGCAGGCCCCACCCTCGCTCAATTCTATTGGTTTCTTAAATCAATAAAACTCCATTATGGAAGGGCAGTTTTTTTGTGTCTCGGGATGGTCGACTCTAGGCCGCTTGGGTGGACCCCGTTTACGTCGGTGCTCAACGTGCTTTTCGCTTGTCATTTCCGCCTGCCTTCCTCGTGCTCCTGTGCCATCAGCCCACGCTATTAAAGGCTGGATTCAGAATTTTGAATCGTCAGGTTCAACAACAAAAAAAGGCGGATCAATGAAAACCAGTGCGAACACCTGAGAGTGTGAATGCAGTGCACACAGCAGTGGAAAGAAGTCCACGTCGATCTGCCCGATGCCATAGCACAGCATTAGGGATTTCCTTCACTTCGGTAAGAAGAATTATGCATAAAAGATTTGAATTATCATCCCTACAAATTACAAATTGTGCAAGCTCTAAACGTACAAGATTATGGTGTTCGGTTGCATTTTTGTGAGCAAATGTTACAGTTGATTGAGGATGAACCAGAGCTCATCCATAATCTTTGGATGAGTGATGAAGCGCACTTTAATCTGAGCGGGTTTGTAAATAAACAAAATTTCCGGTATTGGGCACCAGAAAATCCTCAGTCCATGCATGAAAGGCCTCTCCACTCAGCTAAGGTCACTGTGTGGTGTGCGATATCGTCAAGAGGAATAATTGGCCCATATTTCTTTGAGGACGATAATGGGAATGCAATTACAGTTAACTCACAGCGTTATCTTTATATGCTGCAACACTTTTTTGTTCCTACACTTCAAAACTTTCCAGTGAATGAACAAACGTTTTTCCAACAAGATGGAGCTACCAGTCATACGGCAAGAGTGGTTATGAATGAACTGTCAGCTTTGTTTCCCGAATCGTGTTATCAGCAGGAATAGGGACATTTCTTGGCCACCACGATCGCCAGATCTCTCCGCATGCGATTATGTCCTGTGGGGTTATTTAAAAACAAAAAGTTTTTGAAACCCGACCAGCATCTGTAATGGATCTGAAGCAACGAATTCGTGATGAAGTGAATGCTATTCCTTTGAGAATGCTCCGAGACAACCTATGGATAACTTTCGTTCAAGACTGGATCAATGTCTAAATTCTAATGGGCATCACTTAAGTGACACAATTTTTAAAAAGTAAACTGTTAATCACGTTTGGGTGAGTTTAAACTAAATTTCCAGTTATGTACTTTAGATTTTTAGTATTAAATGAGTTTTCCAATATGCAGGTCAAGTCATTACACCTCATTAAAAATCGCCGGTTTGACTGGCTCACCCTGTAGATAGACCTTAGAAAGCTGCATTTTAATAATAATGATAAACAAAGATCTTCTTACGAAAAATTTTCGTCCTTTTTGAACAATATATTATAAGACTTGATAGTCTAATATGAAGAAACCTTCTAGAAATATAAACCTTATTTTTTTTCATTGAATAGATACTTAACCACGTTATCGATCTGGCAATTTTTAACTTGCCTCGTTATAAAAATAGCCCCGGACGATAGTGTTTATTACCTACTTGAAAAAGTGAGGAACAGTATTT
>NW_025784647.1:0-23893 GCF_021130785.1 Homalodisca vitripennis
TTTTTTTGAAAATGATATTAAATTCTCTGTTGTACTAGTTTATAAGACCATTGTAGGTTTCTTTGCCAGATGCGACGTTGTATTATCGAATAAAGGGGCATCCTCACTTTTTGTCCCGAAAAGTTTTCTTCCAAACACGTTATTACAGATATTTTGTTAATATGAAATATGTATGCTGTTTCATAAACACCCCTATTAGATATTTTTTGGATTGGAAAATTGTACTAGAATCGTTAAAAAACTCTAAAAGAGAAGTTAGAAAATTAATTGCATTTTTCATTGAGATATATGTTTGTATATTGCAAATTTTAACGCTTCAAGAAATCAAAAGTGTGATCCGTATATAATATCACGATAACATAACACTTTCGGAGTTTTTTATCGGCTTATTTACTAGTTTGAAATTTAAATAACTAAAGGTTAGGTAATATATAACCAAACAAGGACTTGTATGAAACTAGTTAGGTTGCCAATGCGTGTGTTGTGCACTCGTTAAACGTAAGTTATTACTTTATTCTAAAAATACAAATACTCTAAATCATAGCCTTTGTCTTATGTTTTAAAAATTACTAAGCAATCATTCGTTTTAGAATTAAGAATTAAAATAATAATTAAACTTGGATAGTACATTTAACCTTAATACCATTTACTTTATGGTTAAGAACCGCTTAATATAATTTAGATTTAGTTTTAAATGAATACAAATAAATTTTTTTAGTTTATTTTTTGTAGTTTTCAAATACCTTAAACTTTAAGTGGAGCGTACAGCCAAAAGGTAGCTTGCCAGGCTGTTCGTAAATGGATCACGTATCTTTATAAATCTTGCTTTATTTATCGAGCTATCGGCCAAATACTGTGAGAGCACACTATTTTTAACCTCACTTAAAACTGTGACAACAAATAGCCGCCCTTCCCTCCTATAAAAGTGGTCCTACACAATGTTAATGGATTTATTCTTGGACTGTGCAATGAAAAAAATTAGAAAAATCATTCGTTTTTTATGAACATTACTTCTTTTCATAATGTGTGCTTTGTCAAAATTTCCACAGTTTTTCGGAAATAGATAGTTACGTTATCACACCAAAGGCTGAAAATTGATGTTACAAAGCTGGAAAAAACTGCTGAACAATACACGTATTATTAATACGATAAGTGACACGATCAATACCTAAACTAAAATTACTCCTGAATACTATGAGGATTTTGTAAAAGGGTGTCTGGTTGTTGTGTACTTGATTTTCATTGGATAGTTGGTTTTTTCTATTCCGAAATGCTTAAAAAAATGTATAAGAATTCTCTCAGGATATTAAGGTCAATAAGTCTCTTAGGATATATTTAGAAAGCAAACTTTTATAACGGGGGCGAAAGTTCGTTAAATACAACTGTCACAAGTTATTAGCAAATCAGTTAAAATAGGTTCTTCATAACTTTGGAGACCTGAAGCCAAAGGAAATCCATTCACAGAGGTTCATTTGTGAAACAAGACAAAAGGGGTTTAAACAATGCAACTAGAGGTATCATTTTCCTTTCGCCATTGTATTTTTTTAGGCAGGATTTTTTATAAAATAGAACGCGCGAAAATGCTTGAAACCCGAAAGCCTCTTAGCTTAGAAAACATAACACCTGGGGGGGGTTTGATGAGGGTTTGTTAAAAATTTATATCAATATCCATAGTCTGTTCAATAGAAAATAATTTTTAGTATGGTCGTTGTAAGTTAGAGCTCCTCATAACAGTACAGGCCTTGTTTCGGTAATATTGTATTATTTGCACATTTTTAATAAGAAATAAAAGTCTGTTCTACTGATGAAACCCCGTTAAAAGCCGACTCTCGGATAGGTATTGTGCATTTAAAATATTAGAGGTCTATTGAAGTAGAAAAATGATTATTTGTCTGTGGTTGTATACTATTATGTTGTTCATAAAAGAAATCGTGTTGGCAGAGCAATGCGAGGAATCGCAGACGTTGGAGTCGGCAAACAGAACGGCCAACCCGCAACGAGGAAACAGGACTATTTTGACTCTCTAACAGAGTTATCATCAGACAATTCATAAGATATGTTGATCATCAATTTTTAGCAAACTCTCCGCCTCCATCTATGTCTTAGATTAGTTTTGTCCCATAAGTCAAAAAACACAGTGTCCTACGACACTGATGATATTCAACACGTATACAACTCAGAGTTTTAAAGCCGAAGAATTAAACAACCCAAAGTTCTATGATGACCATCGATGATCCTCTAAATTCATGCCGAAATATTAAACGTTTTTAAATTATTGTGACAAAACCTAAGTTTCTAATTAATGGCTTTTTACAATATTCCCGTTATTGCTTATAACATTACACTGAATGTTTGTCACAGGGACATGTTATAAAAGTTTACACTAAACTATCTAAAAGATTTGTTATATTTATAAAAGTAGATTCCGTAAACTTTATTACATGAAATCGATGACAGAACTTTCACAGACCCAATCGTAGCTAGAGGATCCCTTACGCCGGGCTTGGTTCCTGTCATACCTGGTATTTCCCTTGGGGTTGTCTGCCCGAAATTCGGTCTTACATACCGGGTAATTTACAGGTAGCTCCCGATACTATGTTTTCATTCTTTTTAAGACATACGAATGAAATGTAATTTTGCCCTTTCAGAACACGATGTCTTTAGTTATTAGTTGTTTTTTGAATAGGGGATATTTCCATATTTATTTCACTCTAATGAAAAATTATTTGCCTTGGTTAAATGTAAGGTAAAAATGAAATGCAATTATTGTACTTTTTATTTGTTGTATACTAAGTTGTACTGCATATGTAAATTAATAGAAGTGTGCAGAAGTGTCCTAAAAAAGTAACAAAGTAAATAGTTAAATCTAAAAACAAACGAATATGCCAAAGTTTTAGACACTACATTTACTATTCAGAATAAAAGGACTCCTACTTATAAAGGTATTCTCTCAGTTTTCAACTCTGGAATCTCAAATATTTGAGCCTAAATTATTCGTTAATAAGTAAAGAACAATAAAATACAAATAGAATAAAATCAAAGAAAACAATACAGAATTTATTAAGTTTTTAAAACGGATTTTCCTATTTAACAAATCTACAGCAAGTATCATGGAAGAAATTAAGTGACCACCGTAGTGGAAAAGTAGTAGTGATTAAAAATTACAGATGCATACTTTTAAAATTTCTCCAACAACAAAATTAAAGCAGATGAAGGCAAATTTGCACTTTATAAACACACAGTCTGGTTAATTTGAATGCATAGGAAATATTCCTCTAAATAAAAGTAGATCGTCATTCCAGTAGGTTCTGTGGGAGTCGAAATAGAAGGGTATCTCTCATATAATGAGGGTTAAAATCAGCCCAATAAACGAGAATTGTGTTTGTTACCGTTACCGTTTAAAATTTACTTTGCTTCATCTGAAAAAGTAGTGTTGTTTAATCTGATTGGGTTATTATTAATGTTCCGCATCATTATTTAAAAAAAAATTCTATTCGTTGATTAAAATTTATCCTCACTTAGCTTATGAATTAAAGAATTTGTTACGCTTAATAATCTCTGTCATATAAACCTTTACAAATTGTTGTCCAAGATATACCTTGTGTTGAGATATTTTCTTTGTAGAGACATGAGGATTTTCTGAAAAAAAAAAAAAAAAAAAACTATAAAATTTCAAGTGAAAAATGTTTCTTTTTAGCCGAATTATGGCCTTCCAGGTTTGGGATGGACTTTAACGTGGCCTATTATAAAGTTATATATAATAGAAATATTTTAGTAATAGACCCGTGTTATAAATTCGTTTTCAAATATCCACTGCAGTGGGTGAACTATGCTAATTTATGTAGCGTCGCTGTCGTTTTATATAGTAACAGCTTTATCACTTCATATTCTTTGTAGTAACAAAATTTATCACGTTGCATAAAAAAAGACAATAACCACGATATTTTAAAGACAATAACCATCATTGCGGGGACTGCTACACGGCAATATTGTACTGTACCACACAGTATAGATCACTCCACTCCTCTATTAAATGAAAAAGATTCAATCTACGTCATTCCGCCTTACGTCGAGTGCTAATTGCAATTTTTCATTGCTAATTTTACAGCAAGGGTAGAAAAATTCAATGACCGAAATAAGAGCAAATACCCTAGTATTTCTTTTATTTTAAGCTGAAAATATATTTGATTTATTTCTAATCAATTTTAAAAAGTCATATTAAATACTGAAATCGGTTTTTAGAATAAATATCGAGTTTTAAACTAAGCAAGATTTTATTAACAAGGGTTATATTTAATGGAACACCAACACGAAACGTTGCTTCTGCTCTGAGATGGGTGGTAGCCGATCAAATCATTGTAAGCAGTCAACCTTGCCATTCTGAGGTTTAGGGTTGAATGTTGCCTAGAAACCAAGTGAAATTTTTGTGTTTGAGAGGGTTTCCTAGTACAACTTTGGTTGGTAAAATAACTAATCCTAACTACTCTTTAACTTTGGTTGTATGTAATGACATATTTTGAAAATAGTTGAAAACATTATTAGGTAATTATAAATAAAAGATAGATAAATGTTATTTACTGTGGCAAACATGGTCCTTATTATTTTTTATAAGACAATGAGTTCTTGCTATCAGGATCGCAGCTTCACCAAAGTTTATTTACCGATCATAGCATCCCAGAAACACGTTAAGAATTTTTTCAAGAATGTGTAATTGTAGTGATTTATTTTTTCGTACTGTGTGTTTATTCACTTTTCCTCAAATATTCTTTATAACTTATTGTCTTATTATACTTTCATTGATCAATTTCAATTTCACATTTCATTGATTTAGTTTCATATATTTTTTGTGCGAGCCTTATTTTTAGAAGTGGAAATATTGTTAAACGTTATTCGTCTACATGTCCATACTTTTTACTTTACCTTTGTCTTTTCCACCAGAAATCCTGTAAATTATGGTTAAACAGTCTTTTAAAATTATAAAACTTTATGCTTATGAAAATAATATTTCAAATATCGTTTTATACAGAATAATTTATAAATATTCAAACGTTTTGTGCTAAATAATTTCATCAAAAGTAGCAGAAACATAAAAAAATTGTCACGTGAAAAATTATTTCTAATATCATTTGCAGGAATTAGGACTAATAGTGCAGAAGCCGAAAGCCGAATTGCATAGTCCAAGCACACAGCCTGGTTTTCTCTTGAAATTAATGTACGAATTTCTTCCGAGAAAGAAATCGATGGTCAGCCACACTATTTTCATCAAGATTTTTGTATTCTAAATACAATAACTATCTCCTTCGCAGAGAATTTTTGTGTTGATGAGTGATTTCAATATAAAAAATAAAAAATTTGATAGCAATTGGCTACTTTCAAAACCAAGTACTTTCATTTAACATTTTCGTTTACTGGGACTCTTGTAGCTTTGTCATTCATGAATTCTTTTTTATGGTTTAAATGTAAGATAATAAAGGGTTTTTAAAATACTTTAACCCACTTACCACTTTTTTTCAAATCGAGATAGCTTTAGACATTATTTATAAAAAGCTTCTGTAACAAAAAAGAATGTTTTTAGGACGTTGAAATCAAAGATTAAATAGAAATAGAATACCGCTGTATAGGAAATAAAAAATAGAAAAATTTTATAACTTAGGGAGAATATAAAGAAGAGCGAAGTATATTGTAAGCTGGCTTCCTATTATGTTACTCTAAGTATCTTAATTTTTTGCCTAACTTCCAGGCAAAATAATATAATAATGAAATATTGAATATTAATAGGAGATTTAATTACTTCACTTTAATGTTTATCCATTTCATATTTTAGAATACATTAATAGTCTACTGTTTTATTTTTATTTCATTAGCTTACCGGACACAGACGCCATTTTGTCGTAAGCTGTGGGGGTCTCATAGCTTGATTTAAATAAAGCATAATTAGAAATCCAAAACTATCTTGTTTCTTAAAACCAATGTTCGTGGTTCTCGTGGTAGAAAAAATGCAATGAATTTCTCTTTACCACGAGCGCTATACAATCAAGGCGGCGGCTTACTTTTCGTATTTCAATGCCGTGTGTGTAAATGTGGAATAAAGCGGGTTCATAGATCTAATAGCAAAGGCACTGTAACCAATTTTAGTAATTGTACGTCGTAATTAGATAATCATCTGGATCCTAACATGCCAGATTATTAGCCGAAATGACGTGTAGCAACGATTTTGATGTCCACATTACTTTCTATTTAATTTTTTTATTCATGTGGCTGTGCAGTCCACAATATAAAAATATATAACTAAAATTAATTTTAACTATCGTATTTTATATATTTTGTGATTCAGTCTGTTTTGTATGTCACATTAAATAAAGAGATTTATAAATACATTAAGAAATAACATGTTTTATATCTCATTATAAGTTATGTAATGTGACTAACTTTATTTGGTGGAAATTTAAATTATTAACAATTTTGAATGGTTATATAAGATTGAATAATAAAGATGGTTTGGTAGATCTGAAAAAAGCGTCTTTAATAAAATAATTCAAATTCAAATTCAAAAAACGTTTATTCCAGAAAACATAATACAGATCATGCAGTTTTATTACAATTTATCCCCTCTAGCTTAGCTATTTGAGGGGGAAAATCTAAATTTAAATTACATAATATTTTTATTTTTACCTATTGCTTACATTTTAACATTTATATAACAGTAATTGAAATATTTATGATTGGAACATACATATTTACTTTAAATTAAGGAAAAGATATAGATATTTTAAACAGTTAAAACTGTATATGGGTGCGTGTGTGTTATTTTAATTGGATGGTTTCATGTTTGATGATTGTGGTATTGGCGTGTTTTTAATTTTGTGTTTTTAAAATTTATAGCACTAAAAGTAAAAAGTACGTCACACTAACCATCGCCTCAAAAGTTTCGCTTAGGTTAAAAGCAATATTTCAATTCTACAGCTTGTTTTATTATTAACAGATAGAACGATATACAATAATTTGGAAAACTTGTAACGTTTATGTTTTAGGGAACCTCATTTTCGGAAGTTGGATTGATCACCCAACTAGACATTTCCACTGCGGAAGCTAGCCCGCAAATTTGGCCGATGCATTCCCTAAAACTGAGCGTTGCAGTATTTGCCTATCAAAGTTATGTTGGGCGCTGAGAAATTGCCGTAAGCGCTGTTGCCTAGCCAGAGCCGCCACTTTGGACCTTAGACCGGTGCGCCGCAAGTTTAATCTCCTGAGCGGGTGATATGGCATTGTCTCGACAATTAGGCTTGTTTGTGGATGAGCTGCCGACCTGTTTCACTTGGATTGTGGAAGCCCTCTTCACGTCGTGGATTTTTCAGCATTTACTTCAGGAAAAATTTGCTTAGAGGTAAGGCAGACCGTCATTTTATATAATTCAAATCTTTGTCAAAAGCAATATTTAAAAAGCGTCAAAATTTAAATCATTATTAGACTTTTGCAATCAATAAAATAGGTTCTCTTTATTCATGCTTGGACAATCCTAAGTAAGGCACATGGCACATAAGAACGATGTTTAATGTATGATTAACTTATTTTACAAGTAATTAGGGTTTCGTTTATTGTGTTGTCAATATTTTATGTTGTGTGATAAACTGCCCAATTTGTATTTTATTCGGGAAAGAGCTGAATATGAAAAATAGTACTGTCTGTTTTAATGTGTATAGCGATTATAAAATTCACTCATATAAATCTATACTGTGACTTAAAATGAATACTAGGCCAATTATGCAATATTAATTTTGAAGGAAGAAACTTTGGGAGTAGAATTTAGGGTAGTTAAAATCTGTTTCAGTAATATTTTGTAGCTATAAAATGTCTAATGTTAAAGTAAATGTATATATAAAAAAAAATCAAGTACGTTCTTGTTTGTGAATATAAATGTCTCATTTGTTTTGTATGTTTAAAGAACGGTGTAATTTGTAAATGTAAAATTTGTCAATTTTTAATTTTGAGACAACGATCGTGGTTTGTACACAATTGTTCGATGACATTGAATATTGCCAGTAATTTGATTTTTATTTGTGCCACAGAATATGAGTGTTGTTATCAATATATTTATCTTGAAAATATTTACCTTTAGTCGTCGAGAATAGGTTATTAGCTGCTCTACTAGCTAACTGTCGCGTATATAATATTTAATTATTGTCCACTATTTTACAGAGCCAAATTTATTAATGTTTCATATCTCTGATATATCTCGTAGTAATGATTTTAAAATGGACAGATTAATGATTTTTGTTTTAGTAAAGTTTCTATGACAATTAATGATTTTGTTTTAGTAAAGTTTCTAATGTGTCCTAAATAATAACCTTATTTTCGTACTTGTGATTTTGTACAAACTGTCCAATAATAGATTATCATTTATCTTTTACGTGTTATTTTGTGAGCTCGTGAGTTATGATGCAGTTAAGCTGCACAAGTATTATTTTCATAGAAAAGGATTAAAATGTTTTGAAAGTAACTGAAACAATATATATATCGATATTATGAAGTTTAGTATTTTATGTAAATAAATGTAAACAGTAACAGTTTTTAAAGATTAAATTCAGGTTTTAATTAAATGAATCCCAATTATTAAAAATATAAATAATACTATAACATTAAACATATATAAAAAAATAATGCTTTAGTTAAATAGATTTATTAAAATGTTTAATATGAATCTGCAAAATATTTGTTTTATACCATTGTAGTTAATTATGTAGTTTAATTATTTGCCTACCCAAAAATACTATATATTATTGAATATGTAGGGCTTTTTCTTTACGTTCCGGACATCGTCAAGCAAACGGAACGGTTGGTTGACAGCCACAGCCATCAAGCATCACGTCGCCTCGTCGCTACCGCGTCGTCGCCGCTGACCGGTGGCCGTGGTGACATTGGCCCTCCCCGCCCCCCGCACCGCACTGCCACTGCCGTGTGCCTACTTACTGGGACTTCACTCACCGTATCGCCTGTCACGAACCGATAAGTGATAGAATAGTCATTCTTTTCCACTTGGTGAACTTGAATAAATATTATTTTGGATTTGGCTGGCCAGCACGGACTTTAGACTGTGATAGTCAAAGTTAAATACAACGATTCTATTTCCATATTGGTGTGGTTATGAGACTTCTGGACATTTCAGGGACATTTCTGGACTCTGCCAGTGATGCAATTCGTCGCTTCATTTGTCAATTATGTTAGTTATTAAATGTCTCACTGTTTCATTTAAATGTTCATTTAAATGTTTAAATGTTTGTTTTCATGAGTACTCTTTTCAGCGGTGGCCACCTGCTTTGTTGTTTATTGTCATAATTGAATATTGATTATAGGTATTAAGTACTGATCATTGATTATTGTGATAGATTTTTTATTATTGTCCGCCATGATGATTTCTGATATATATTTTGGAGATTTATCATACTCTATTGAAATTAATTGTTGTGAATACTTTGTGAATTCGACCTAAGGTCACTGATTAAGAATATTTACTTCCTCTCATTGAGTTTATTAGAAAGTTGAACTGATACTTATCAGGTTGATGAGCTGAATATGTTTCCTGTCCTTTTTGGAATTTTGAAATGGGTTCTTAATTTGATCATGTTTAAATAAATCCAAGATTTTTCTGATATATATACAGTATTTAATTTTCCTTCATAATTTAGTGATAGTTTGTGGAATTTAAAAATATAACAAGCACAATTAGATGGAATAAATTGAAATATCGCCAATTAAATTTAAATAATTTTGCTGGGTAACTTAGAGTCCTCTCAGGACTTGATTACAATTAGTTATCAAGCACTTCACACTTTAAGGATGGAGTTGTGCCGAGATACACAAACATAGTGGTTTTAGTTTAAAATTTGAGTTTTAACAAGGTGAAATAACTTTAGATTGTTAATTAGTGGATTTCCAGGAAACAGTGTATTATTGGGGTTCATATCATAGCTTGTGAACCGAGCATGAATAAATGTTAGGGCTTTGGGTCTGCCTTACTGTGTGCTTTTGGAAGGGTTTCTTCCCCGTCGTTACCCCTCAGCAAACCTTACCCAACGGGGTGGCGCCCATTAAACAAATAATTTTCAAACAAACAACTTGAAGAACACAGTTAGGTTAGAGCCTTAAGCACCTGGGACTTGGAGTTCTGCGCACAAGTATTATCAGAACCTACCCTTCTCCCTGAGTCTGAGTCGGAGCAATGTTGCCTCATGCTTTTGTGGCATGGCAAAATGACGTTCCAACGTGGGGCTGAATATTTTTGTGATTTGTTTTTATTTTCTTATGAGGTCTTACAACTTTAGAAAATAAATATACTATAAGAATTCCTGGAATATACTCAGGACAAGATTATTTTGGTTTTGTGCTTGGCCGTTCTAAAACCTGGATTTATTTAGAATTTTATGAGTTTTTTTCTGTCGCTTTGTATCATCATTTATTGTCTTTGTTAAAAATGAGTGCCTATCATTTAAGAAAAGCTGAGATTAAGTATGAATTGAAAATTCGTGGATTGACTACAGAAGGCAATGCCAACGAATTAAGGAAAATATTCTCTCGGTGTTGCGCGGATAATATCCCGGTTAATCAGGCTGTGGTGACATTCACTTGACCCCGAACAGGAAACTTAGCGAGTGCGAAGGAACATTCTCAGATCTATCAGTTGTGGTTCAAGATTATGAAGGTAAACTTCAGTGACAATGAATATAATCGGATCACAGCAAGACTTCATTACTTAGTAATGCGAATAGAGAGAATACCTATTGCCACCCTCTTTGGACCTCGAACCAGCGCAGTTGAAAGATGACCTTTTGAAGAAGACTAAATATATGTTGGACACTTTTACTAACGCAGCTCCGAAGACCAGTACATTAAGCATACAGGCACCTGATAAACAAAACACCAGAGACATCGACTGAACAAGAGTACAGACCAGACACAGAACATGCGCAGATCACTAAGGAATGTGGTACTACTGTAGTCAACTAAACATTGGACAGCGTGCATCACCAGATGTTAATCAAGTAGGATTATATTTTACACCTAATGTAAATTTGGATTCATTAACTTGTCCACCACCTCGACAGGAACAATTTTACCAGCCTCAGATAGTATGCAGTGTGAAGTCGCTCTAAAAATTTATCAGTACCTGTATACAAGTGGGGTATACATTTTGATGTTGAGTCCGGACAAAAGTGTTGGGGCTTTTCTTCAGCGCGTGGAAGAACTAAGGAGAGCACGTCGAGTCAGTACTACAGAACTCTTTGAGTCAGCTGTGGACTTATTTTCAGGTCAATCATTGGTTTGGTATAGGTCGGTTCAGTCAAGAGTTAAATCATGGGAAGAGTTGTGTCAAGAGATGCGCCTTGTATTCCAAACTCCAGATTACGATTTTAGGCTTCAACGGGAAATTCAGAATAGAGTTCAGGGAGATTTTGAATCCATTGACATGTTTCTTGCATCTATGGAAGGATTGTACAACAGATTAGCCAAACCGGTTCCTGAAGAATTCCGGCTAGCCCAGATATTAAATAATATGAATTCTCACCTCCAAGATAGATTGTCACTTTGTGAGATTAGGACTATTGAAGATCTCTAGAATGATGGGAAGAAGAGCTGAAGCAGGTCGTTTCCGTGCTTCTATACCTAGACAAGCACCCAGAAATTTTCCGTATTTGGAGCCTGACTTGGCATATGCAGAGTCATATCCGGAAGAAAGGTGTAATTTCAGGCAAGGTCGTTTTGGCAAGGTGGGCTTTACGCCTCCAACCCTACTCGTTCACTCTTATCCATAGGAAAGGTAAGGAACACGTGGTTCCGGACTTGCTGTCCAGATCTGTCGAACCCGATAACGTTCATGTTTCCTCTGTGAATCATCAACAAAATGATAGATGGTATCTCAAAATGGTTGATGAAAGTTTCGAGCAAGAGTGATAAATAACCCTCTCTGGAGAGTTGATAAGGGACGATTGTTCAAATTAGTTCTCAGTCCTAAAGACCCAATGAATTCAACTTCTGAATGGAAGGAAGTTGTGCCTAAGTATGAACGCTCAACTGTTTTGTCTAAGCTACATGATGAACCAACAGCAGGACATTTAGGGGTTTCAGAAAAACGTTCTCTCGCGTTCAAGAACGTTATTATTGGCCAAAAATGCGAAAAGACATTTCCAAATATGTTTCTCATTGTCGTACATGCCAACAGACAAAGGATGGAGAAACCTGAAGCCAGCTGGTTTTATGGGGAAGTAGAAGAGGGGTAGATGTACCATGGCAAATGATATAGCAGCGGACCTTCTTGGGCCATTCCCTCGGTCTAGTGCTGGGTACAAGTATTTATTAGTAGTGACTGATGTTTTCACGAAATACCCTTTATTGTATCCGATCCGAGCTGCAACATCAAGCATAGTGGCCAAACATTCTCGAAGATGGCTTTATGCATTGGGGAATACCGAAGTACATCATTTGTGATAAATGGTGCTGAATTTTCAGGTAAACTGGTTTAAACAGCTAGCTGATCAGTATAAAATCAAAATTCTTTACAACGCCAGCAGACACCCTCAAGCCAACCCCACCGAGAGAGTAAACAAAACTCTGGGAAATATGCTTAGAGCTTATGTTGGAAGCAATCATCGGCATTGGGACAAGGAGACACCAAAGATTGGATTCGCGTTGAGAAGCGCCAGACATGAGTCAACGGACTTACACTCCGGCCTACCTGAACTTTGGCCGAGAGCTGAACATCAACCTTGAAGAAAACGATGACACAAATGAAGTGATTCCAGAAGTAGAAGGACAACAGAGACTACGGGAAGAGAAACTGGTAGAATTAAAGAAGATGTATCAGGAAGTTCAAGAAAGGCTTATTCAAAATCACGAAAAAGAATGCAAAACGCTATAATCTCAGGAGAAGACCAATGGACTTCAAAGTCAATGATCGAGTGTGGAAAAGGAACTTCCCGCAATCGGACGCAGCCAAAGCATTTTGTGCAAAATTAAGCACCCAAGTTTACAGGTCCTTTTTATAATATCAAAAAAAATATCCCCTTTGATATATCAGCTTCGAGACGAAGAAGGCAAGAAACATAGGAAATTGGCACATCTCTGACCTCAAGGCGTATACTTAGATTGAGAAAATTTAAGAAATTTTCTTTTGGTGGGGGAGTATTGTAACGTTTATGTTTTAGGGACCTCATTTTCGGAAGTTGGATTGATCACACCAACTAGACATTTCCCACTGCGGAAGCTAGCCCGCAAATTTGGCCGATGCATTCCCTAAAACTGAGCGTGCAGTATTTGCCTATCAAAGTTATGTTGGGCGCTGAGAAATTGCCGTAAGCGCTGTTGCCTAGCCAGGAGCCGCCACTTTGGACCTTAGACCGGTGCGCCGCAAGTTTAATCCTGAGCGGGTGATATGGCATTGTCTCGACAATTAGGCTTGTTGTGGATGAGCTGCCGACCTGTTCACTTGGATTGTGGAAGCCCTCTTCACGTCGTGGATTTTCAGCATTTACTTCAGGAAAAATTTGCTTAGAGGTAAGGCAGACCGTCATTTTATATATTTCAAATCTTTGTCAAAAGCAATATTTAAAAGCGTCAAAATTTAAATCATTATTAGACTTTTGCAATCAATAAAATAGGTTCTCTTTTATTCATGCTTGGAACAATCCTAAGTAAGGCACATGGCACATAAGAACGATGTTTTAATGTATGATTACTTATTTTACAAGTAATTAGGGTTTCGTTTAATTGTGTTGTCAATATTTTATGTTGTGTGATAAACTGCCCAATTTGTATTTTATTGGGAAAGAGCTGAATATGAAAATAGTACTGTCTGTTTAATGTGTATAGCGATATAAAAATTCACTCATATAAATCTAACTGTGACTTAAAAATGAATACTAGCCAATTATGCAATATTAATTTTGAAGGAAGAAACTTGGGAGTAGAATTTAGGGTAGTTAAAATCTGTTTCAGTAAATATTTTGTAGCTATAAAATGTCTAATGTTAAAGTAAATGTATATATAAAAAAAAAATCAAGTACGTTCTTGTTTGTGAATATAAATGTCTCATTTTGTTTTGTATGTTTAAAGAACGGTGTAATTTGTAAAATGTAAATTTGTCAATTTTTCAATTTTGAGACAACGATCGTGGTTTGTACACAATTGTTCGGATGACATTGAATATTGCCAGTAATTTGATTTTATTTGTGCCACAGAATATGAGTGTTGTTATCAATATATTTATCTTGAAAATATTTACCTTTAGTTCGTCGAGAATAGGTTATTAGCTGCTCTACTAGCTAACTGTCCGTATATTATATTTAATTATTGTCCACTATTTACAGAGCCAAATTTATTAATGTTTCATATCTCTGATATATCTCGTAGTAATGATTTTAAATGACAATTAATGATTTTGTTTAGTAAAAGTTCTATGACAATTAATGATTTTGTTTAGTAAAGTTCTAATGTGTCTAAATAATAACCTTATTTTCGTACTTGTGATTTTGTACAAACTGTCCAATAATAGATTATCATTTATCTTTTACGTGTTATTTTGTGAGCTCGTGAGTTATGATTGCAGTTAAGCTGCACAAGTATTATTTCATAGAAAAGGATTTAAAATGTTTTGAAGTAACTGAAAACAATATATATATCGATATTATGAAGTTTAGTATTTTATGTAAATAAATGTAAACAGTAACAGTTTTAAAGATTAAATTCAGGTTTTAATTAAATGAATCCCCAATTATTAAAAATATAAATAATACTATAACATTAAACATATATAAAAAAATAATGCTTTAGTAAATAGATTTATTAAAATGTTTAATATGAATCTGCAAAATATTTGGTTTTATACCATTGTAGTTAATTATGTAGTTTAATTATTTGCCTACCAAAAATACTATATATTATTGAATATGTAGGGCTTTTCTTTACGTTCCGACATCGTCAAGCAAACGGAACGGTTGGTTGACAGCCACAGCCATCAGCATCCACGTCGCCTCGTCGCTACCGCGTCGTCGCCGCTGACCGGGTGCCGTGGTGACATTGGCCCTCCCCGCCCCCGCACCGCCACTGCCACTGCCGTGTGCCTACTTACTGGGACTTCACTCACCGTATCGCCTGTCACGAAACCGATAAGTGATAGAATAGTCATTCTTTTTCCACTTGGTGAACTTGATATAAATATTATTTGGATTTGGCTGGCCAGCACGGACTTAGACTGTGATAGTCAAAGTTAAATACAACGATTCTATTTCATATTGGTGTGGTTATGAGACTTCTGGACATTTTCAGGGACATTTCTGGACTCTGCCAGTGTATGCAATTCGTCGCTTCATTTGTCAATTATGTTAGTTATTAAATGTCTCACTGTTTCATTTAAATGTTTAATGTTTGTTTTCATGAGTACTCTTTTCAGCGGTGGCCACCTGCTTTGTTGTTTATTGTCATTAATTGAATATTGATTATAGGTATTAAGTACTGATCATTGATTATTGTGATAGATTTTTATTATTGTCCGCCATGATGATTTCTGATATATATTTTGGAGATTTATCATACTCTATCTGAAATTAATTGTTGTGAATACTTGTGAATTCGACCTAAGGTCACTGATTAAGAATATTTACTTCCTCTCATTGAGTTTATTAGAAAGTTGAAACTGATACTTATCAGGTTGATGAGCTGAATATGTTTCCTGTCTTTTGAATTTTGAAAATGGGTTCTTAATTTGATCATGTTTAAATAAATCCAAGATTTTCTGATATATATACAGTATTAATTTTCCTTCATAATTTAGTGATAGTTTGTGGAATTTAAAAATTTAACAAGCACAATTAGATGGAATAAATTGAAAATATGCCAATTAAATTTAAATAATTTTGCTGGGTAACTTAGAGTCCTCTCAGGACTTGATTACAATTAGTTATCAGCACTTCACACTTAAGGATGGAGTTGTGCCGAGATACACAAACATAGTGTTTAGTAAAATTTGAGTTTTACAAGGTGAAATAACTTTAGATGTTATTAGTGGATTTCCAGGAAACAGTGTATTTATTGGGGTTCATATCATAGCTTTGTGAACCGAGCATGAATAAATGTTAGGGCTTTGGGTCTGCCTTACTGTGTGCTTTTGGAAGGTTTCTTCCCCGTCGTTACCCTCAGCAACCTTACCAACGGGGGTGGCGCCCATTAAACAAATAATTTTTCAACAACAACTTGAAGAACACAGTTAGGTTAGAGCCTTAGCACCTGGGACTTGGACGTTCTGCGCACAAGTATTATCAGAAACCTACCCTGCTCCCTGAGTCTGAGTCGGAGCAATGTTGCCTCATGCTTTTGTGGCATGGCAAACTTTCTTCATTCATCAGTAAACGAAGAGATGTTATGTCAACTGAGTGACATACTGAGTGATAGACTTCAATGATGCCTAACTAAATTCATCTGTAGAAACATGCACCATCAAATAATTCATTCTATAGTTAAATTATCTAACATAATAAATTATATATATAATATATATATATATAATATATACTATATATATATATAAAAACTATTGGTATTATAGAAGGAAATAGGAATTTCTCGGATTTTTCCATCGTTAAGTGATAAAGAAAATCAGTAACACTACGTTTCGATATCTGAAATCTGATCTCTTCTTCAGGTAAATAACTAACCATAGCAACATTAATTACAAACTAGGTTATACATAAACACTAACAATCATACTACCGAAGCGTGTATGACACACGTAAAGAGGATCAGGAAGTCACGCAAACGATCAACATGACTGTGTGTCGTTCAACTTTACTAACTCTAAAAACATGCCACTTTTAATAAAAAATCCTAAACACAAAACATGCAAATGTATTAAAAACACTGAACTGCAAACAGTCATTTATATGGTGAGTTGAGTAAATGAATCGCCGGAACCTGACTTGCTGTGGACTTGTTATTCTGTGCACAAGTATCTCCTTCTGCTTCTCACACTCTCAATATGTGTGTCTAGGCCACTTCGGCAGTAACTCATGTAGCTCAGTACTTGCATACATATACAACAAATATTAACTAAGATGTAAATATACAAACTTTTACATTATATGTTTGGCTCACATTTCATCTCATTGGTATCATTCTTTACTAAATAAAAAAGATTTCCAGTTCATTGAAAAAATAGACTGTTTCATTATTACGGACAAGATTATATATATATATTTATTCATATATATAAATCCTACATATTCAAGAACTTAAAATAATATAAGATTCTTAAGCTGAGTTGAAAAATAAATACCAATTAATTTTATACCATCATATGAACTCATCTCCATTCTTCATATTATATTTTTAATGTTTACATAATGATCATTTAGATATTTTCGCTTATTCTTATTTTTCTATTTAATTACATTTATGTTTTAATGTCTAAAATAACTAAGTTTACGTAGGAACTTAACAAAGTAATATAAGATGCACCGACCAATGCTATAAAAAAACAGATTCAGAAAGCTTCCATTTATCGTTACCATAATCTTAGGCAGGAGGACCAGAGAGCAGTTTTCGCCAACATCTGATAAAGCCTTCAACTGAGCTCCAGGGTAAGGAAAGGTTCGTCAGTAAATGTATTCTGTCGTTTAACATCTATGTGGAACTCCGGGAAACATTCAGATACCCAAATGTGAGGCAATATTCTGTCGCGATTATTTACTTTTACAAGCTTATCAAACCCATAGACGTGAATATTTCAAATAGTAATTTGTAGAACAGCATTTTTTTAAACGTAAGTTCTACCATCTTTTTAGGAGATTTAGGATTTCAGAAAGAAGAATAAAATTAAAATAAAATATTTTATTTTTATCTCTAGAGTTACTTTGTTATAATTAAAAACCTGGAGTGAGTAGTAACGAAATGGGATCGGGGGGTCTGTCGACGACCCAATTCACCTAAATAGTCTCTGTATCGGACATCGTCGACTCATTTTGGACTCTTCTCTTCTAGATATTTACCCAATTGCTGCTACCCACCTGTATTCATTAAGATTAAAACAATAAAGTATAATTTTAGGTACATAATTTCGTTTATTTATCCAGTGCGTTAATGAGTTTATATGTTTAATTTTACAGTAAATTAATCCAAATTAACTTATCAAACCTAATTAAATAAAGTATCTATGTGTATACGATGTTATATATATACTAGCTAATATATTAAATTAAATTAATCCTTCCAGATATATTTTTGGAAAAAAAAATACAAGATTCAGGAAAATCTGGAAAATTACATAAAATCTATTAATTTGCACAAACTTTACAGGGTGTATTAAAAAGAAAGCGAGCCGAAACTTGTTTTCTATATTTGCTGTGATCAAACAGGTAAATCTTCTGATGAAAATGGGATACACCATAAACCTTAGAGAAAGGAATGAAAAATATGGAGTAGAGGGTACATGTCACTTCCACAAGCTTGATCTTGACGCATTATCACGTTATGGTATCTTTCTTAGACTCACTAAAAATACTTTCTTCGTTTCGAGTCATCGATTTTATATTATTTCTATTTGTTAATAAATAACACATAAATTTTGCGGTAATTTTTCCGTTGATCTTTTTTGTTTTAAAATATTCCTCTACGATTCATTAATTATTTTTCACTGCCACTTTTATATTCTCAGGAAATGTTCTGTAGGTGATACAAATTAAAATTAAATTTGTGTAAAGTCAAATTCATTATTTAAAATTTACATATCAAATATGTGAATATTGTATGGCATTGTGATATTTGTTGTTAACATAGATTAATAATAAATGTCTTGTTGAAGAGTAAAATAATTAATATAGTCATTAATTTATTTTTAACCGGCTGATACTTTGGAACAGTTGAGAGTGAAAAACATTGAAGCAATAACAACAAACGACGTAGCTTAAATAGCACTACTTCTCTGTGGGAAGTACCCAATTTGCAATTCATATTCATACAATTTTTTTTAAAATTTTTAAATGTGTAACCAAAATTCATATAAATGATATAGCCACTAATAAATTAATGTTATTACAAAACAAAACACAAAATAAAAAAAAACTTATTCTGAAACTAGGAGTTTGAATTTGGAGTAGTACACTTTTACAATATATAGAGAAGAAAATTTAGTATGAACGAGCATCTAATAAACATATGAACTAGTTTTCGTTAGTTTAAAAATAACTCATCAATAAAAAATTTTACATAAATTATTTTTTCTCAATTTAGCTAATTTTAAGTTAATTATTTGGTAAAATATTGCAAAAAAAGATTTTATAAATATACAAATTAGTGTTTTGAAAATAATTGTTCGAAATAGATTACGATCCCCAAGCATTTAAATGGAATAAGGTGCAATAAAACATGTATTATTGATTAATAGAATAAAACAATGTTGCGTTTTAGTTGATTAATTTATTATTAATCAGTTGAATGGTGAAATTGAAAGTACAAGCGTTAGCATTGTAGAACTAAGATGGAAGAACAACTAGGAGATTATGAGTTATTTCCTTGGAGTGTAGAGGTTTACTATGTGTGTAAATGGTTGAGGCCCTTCTACGAGGATTTCTACCAATAGTAGTTATTGGTTGGATAAAACGAATTGACATTGAGAAACCAATCTGTCATATGCCTAATTTTAAATAATTAAATGTAGTATGGTCTTTTATAGGCATGTCTAAAGAAAGTTCTATTCAATAAACAACGAAGCCAACTTTTTTTAACATGGTAGGATATTTACAATTTAACATGTTTGTGGAATTAATTTTAATTGCGCTCGTTCGACCACACCCAAATTGTATTATGCAATGTAATTATGTATTGTTTTTTTATATATTTAGAATTTTACAACTTATTCTATAAGCGAATAGAAATTAAAAATTATTTTACCAACAATTTTAACAGAGAGACCGCTAATGAGAGAAATCAATTCACCGATTCGTGTTGGCAAACACCAATAACAAGTCTAATTGTGATTTCCTATACAGTTTACAACTTAGTTTGATTGCATTCGGAAGAGTGTAAGCTAAAGGTCGATGTTGGGAACAGAAGGATAATGAGGAAATCTGTAGGGGACCATTTGGGAGTTAGAGATATAAAAACTAAATGAATGATATAAACAAATTTGAGTATTAAATAAATGAACTTGTGTTATGCTATAAGATTCTACTGCTCACATCGAATACTTGGAATAAAGAGAAATTCAAAAAAGTTGTATTTAGGGTCTTAAATTAAATAATCGGTTTGAATATTATACTGAAACCCAGCTGAATGATTTCGGGTTTTAGAGTCCCCGGTGAGAGGCACGTAACTTTTTGTGATCTCAATTAAATTAACAATTACGACTTCAAGTGGGAACTAAATGTGAAGGACTAGACTCTATCGGATGGTCAGGTATTTGCGAATATGACTTCAGCTTTTCATGATCTTGAAATCTTCTTGTTGAATAATAAGGGCGCTCTAAATATGGTAGTCCACCAATATAAGTTCGAAATTTAGTTAAATCGAACTATAAAACCGATCTAGCAATGGATTTTTAACTGGAAAATAAAAGACTAGGAGATTCTTTTGAGATGCATTTTCTATCATTCCATATTAAAACACTAACTTTATTATTTTATAATATAACCCATCATGTCTTTTTTTCTCTTCTAGGTATGTCCCCGAGATGAGATGAGAGGCCTTGCCTTGTGCTCGTTTGTGAGTATAGGTGAAACTCGGAAGTAGCTGTCTTGTGCACTGAAAATATAAACCATTACTTTACAGAAGCTATGCCTAGGTACTGTCACGGTCAGGCCAATTTCTTAACTAAATTAACGTTCACAGAAGGATATCAAATTAAAACAATTTTTTTTTTTGGTCAGGTTACAAATTGGTCACATGATATTGGTCAAAGTCATAATTAAAATACCATAGGATAAAAACAACTTTATTTATTGAACGCAGTTATCTTGTTCTAATTGATATTACGTAAGATTAATAAAAAAGAGTATTGGACAAAAAATGCAAAGATAATAAAAGGGACTGTATTCTTGATAATCTACTAATAATGAATAATTAAAGTCTAAAATAATTGGTATAAAACAAATAGAATATATTTTTGGCTTCTAAGGCGTATTAGGAAATTATGATACGGTACACCAAAGTTTGTATGCGGAAGGAAATCCCACAGTTTCCTTGAACTGTTTGGACTGCTTGAGTGAAGCAGTTTTCGCGCAAACAGAATCTAATTTCACCCTCAAGTGGAGGCAAGACAATATCACCTGTTCAATCGGATGTTTTGAGATGTCTGAGCTATATTCAGAGTGATTGCTGCAGTATTTTACTATTAACCCTCAACATTTATGCTGCTATGTTCATGAGGATGCAATCAATGAAAAACACCTTTTGAGGGAATTGCTTTCTTTAAAACGCAATCATGGACACATCTTGATAGAAGTTGTAAAGCTATATCTGGTATTAATTTAAACAAATATTAGTTTAATCGCATTTCGCGGGATATATTTAGGCTACACAAAACGTAGGTAATGCAGTGGAACCCTTTCAAACCCTTTTTAAGCAAAGTTTACTTGTATTGTATCACTAGAAAAAATGGGTTTTTTTTTTTGTCTTTGGTTTTTGATGATGTGAAATCCAATGAAGACTGGAAAACTGTAATATCTGTGAACTATCTTTCTTTCAAGAACAGGAAATTATGAGTAACAGTTTAAGGGAACAATGAACGGTGAGTTGTTATTCTTTTCTGACTTCTTTTGTTTTCTACTTGTTATGGTTACACCTATAATCTTTCTATATGTACAAGAAGAATTAGTTGAATGTAGAATAAGTTATTTCACTTTTGTAAAAGCGCGCTTTAAAAAATCTTTCATCTTTACTTTTTTTAGTTCTTATTTGTTATTGTTATTTTGATAGTTATTGGAAAGTAGTTTTAGAAGATTGTAATTGTTTAAGAACAAGTGTAAAGAAATTAGGTTTAGCTTTTTCTTTTAATGTTTGTTTTTTTAACGGATTATTAAAACTGTTTGACTAAATATTAAATCTTGCTGTAGTAGAATTACAAAGGTTAGTTTTTACCATTAATCTGATGGATTCCTATCAGAAAATTATTTGTTTGCAAACCTTCTGAAAGTTTTTGTTAGTACAAAAAAATATCATAAGCGAATAACTAATTACATATTTCATAAGACAAATAAAATAAGCAAAAGTGGATACTGAATAAATTTTAATTTGGCCTTATAGGATAATCGCATACGTGTTAATATATACAAAATTTGTATTATGCTAACAATTTGATTTACTATAGTATTTTATTTTTTTTTTTTGCTGACCGTAATTAATATTTGTATTAGTGAATAATTTATAGATTTACAGTAATTTAGAAAAGCTTGACCTTACGGAGATAGGGGTTAGAAAGAGACGGGTTCATAGAATGATGCTAAATCACCGTCGTTCAGATTAACCAACTTATTTCTTTATTCTTGGTGTTTACTCAGGGTTCACTTCCAGCTCGCCCAGGGAATCCATGGCTGGAGTGGGGTTCCATGGAAGAAAGGGCCACGTAACAGCACATCTATTTTTGTCACACTTAATTAAGTCTCTTTAGTCGGAAGTTTGGAGAGAATCCAAATGTCCATCGCAAATGAGGACATCAGTTCAACGCCGGCATTATTACTACAATCGCGTTCACAAAAGTGCATCGAGACGGTACTTTATTGCAATCAACTCGAGACAACACGTTAAGGTTTGTTAGAGGTAGCACCCATGACGAGGACGAGGGTCAAGTCAGGGAACCTGTTACAGGCCAACGACGTAATAAGTTGGGTTTCTATACTCAGGTACCTCTCGGGAATGATGTGAACAATCGAGGACCGTCTGCTACTTCGTTTAATGCGGCGACCACATGGTCGAGACTCATACATTACACGAGGACATACTCTAAAACTGGATCTAATCGGAAAATTAATTATACCGTTAGTACAATTAATCCTCACGACTCTGTTGTATCTACCCCTCTTGTTCAAGGCTAAATCTACCAAAGCTCCTTATGCTACTGTACAACACTATGACTAATTTGAGTATTATGCGATGGTTAAAATGCCAAACCTTAGTAAATTTATGGAAGTTATACTGTGTTAAATGTAAACGCGCCTATAGATACGAACTGCTAACTTTTAATTTTTTTAAACCATCTCTCTTAAGCAAATTGTTCCCCTCTCTTCTCCGACACCCTTCTGTTGAAATTTAATTATGAACATTTTACTAAAACTTATTTACTTTACAGAATGGAGTATACAATAAACCATGTACTGTCAGTAGAAATTTTACACAGAGTTGTGTTGTCATGAGGTAATATACACATAAGGAAACAAGTCAAGATGTCAAGAAGGTGATAGCATTCAGTCACCTCAGCAACGTAAATAAAGCTGTTTAACACTCTAATGTTCATTTTACTCTCGTGATTTCCTGTGGCAGATAATTGTGAAATATTACATGGAAATAAAATATAAATTGTGGCAGCTTACTGATGTGATTGTTCTCAAAGACGTTCAGCTTAAATTCAATGGTTGGAATTCATATAATTAATAATTCATGAACCAATTTGTTATGTCAAAATAAAGATTTGGCCAAATTTAAAATCCTAAATGTTACTCATTGTTAAAAGATAGTACCTATTTAGATAAATAGTGGTCCGGAATTTGTATGTTTTTATATTTTTATTGTGGAAACCTGATTAGGTTTCTATGCTTATGTCCCGAATAGTAGGCTACTATGGATATTACATTCTACCGAACAACTTTATCCAAAGATACCCTCTTATTTTTTTTAAAAAATATATGAAGTTGACAAACCACAG
>NW_025784648.1:0-23052 GCF_021130785.1 Homalodisca vitripennis
TTCTGTTTAGCCTCACTCGGGTGTATTGACAGATGCATTGTTCATCATACGCGTGGTAGTCCGATCTCTTTCGGCATAATACTTGGATAGTAGCTGGTACTTTGGTTGGTAGAAAGTGATTTTGAAAACACGTAAAACATTTTCAAATCTCACAACCTTTTAGTCTAGGATCCTACCAATAGGTTACACGAGTACATGGGGGGGGGGGTGGGGGGCGTTTCGATTTTTACCGCAATTGGGACGGGTCCCAAACAATTTAATTCCCGCGAATTCGTGTTCAGGTAAAGCAAGAGGACCGTTTTTATTTGTACGATTCATAACCACCGAACCTACAAACTCGTCAAAGTTTCTCACTGGTAATTTCAACAGGATGTGGACTAATCCAGTCTCATTGTCGAAGATAAACTAAGTTGCACATTATTTATGAGAACAGTAGTAGATATAAACGTAACAGAGCTGGAAACAATGGTAAGCCCTCCCTGACGTTTTGGGAAGCCGCACACACTGCTGGCATTCCTGCTCCCACAGCCAGCGGCTGGTGGCAGTCTGCAGCAATCCGGTTCCCACGACTGGCAAGTTGCAGTCACACTCATGTGTGTGGTGATGTCATGGCTTGCTTCACCACACCATGATCGTCACTGATTTTTATCGAACCCTTGTCCTATCTAACAAGTACTTTGTCTCCTTTCCGCCTCAAACACTTTCATTCTCAACTAGATATACAATTACCCAGTTTTTGGACCTGAGGGAGTTCTTGTATCAAGGGGGGATAAACACCCAACCTTTTCGAATACTTCAACCTTTAGATGTCTTGTAGAATGTACGGTTTACGGGTTTTGTAGGTTTTATTGCATATACTTGTTAAAATACTTTCATGTGGGTCCAGTTAGGCAGATAACCTTTTTTAAAAAACTCCTTTGTTATTTGCTAATCCTTAACACTTATCCGTTTAGCTTGAATTTTAGTGAAATTTTAATTTTTTTGTTTTTCCTCTTTTGTGGTTTTGTTTAAAACGGACACAAGGATTGTGTTTTACGTGTTTCTGTTTAACGTCTTTTGGTTTCATACCGATTGTTCTGTGGACATTATTATTGTACTCCTTGACTATATCAGATAGAATACTGAAACCATTCGTAACTTCCACGTGTCGTGAATTTTCTATACATTTTCTCTTTTAATGTTCTGTTTAGACGCTCTACAATAGAAGCTTTTCAGATGTGAGTAGGTCGAGTAAAGGTTTATTTTATATTTGTCCATTAGCTTTTTGACGTGAGTGTTGTACCACTCCTTACCCTGATCAGTCTGAAGGTTTTTCATCTTGTGTTTAGACAGTATAGGTTCTAGTGCATGCGCGACTTCTGCACCGGTCTTGTTTTTTAAAGGAATGGCAAACGCAAGTTTACTAAAGCAGTTTATCATTGTCAATATATACTTGTAACCTTTGTTCACCCTTGAATACGGGATCATCTCTACTAGGTCAGCCTGGTATAGATCATTGAGTCCCTTCAGCGTAACCTCCTGCGTCTGGGATAGTTTTTCCTAGCCGGTTTGTGCAGTTCTTTCGCTATCGCGTTCCCATCTTTCAAATGAAGAAAAAAAATCTGTATACCGGTATTATTTATATTAGTCTAAGTGGTGTGGTTTGGAACACCCACATCGAACACTCGCATGCTCTCGACTGCCCAGGTTTAAACAGTATTTGATTTTTAGGGCCAGTCCAGAAGTAACTGGTTGTCGCCCGCGTGACCAAATACTGTCCCATCCCTTGTTGCTTAGACAATGGGAATAATCGCACATGCAACCCCCGGTCCTATAGTAAATAGAGCCGATTGTTACACAATGTGCACTCCCATAAACTACGCATTGTGTAAAATGTATCTTCCGTGAAGTAATACGCAGTCGACGATTCTTTTTGCCAAACAGCTGAACGGTCTCGAGCACACATATGACAAAGTCTGCGTAGTCCGCGTCCGTCGTAAACTTCTTTGTATCTGACTACCAATTCAAAGCAGTATTCAAGATGTTTTAGATTTAATTTCCCGACGGATGGATTTCGGGGATCTGGTTATATCGTAAGAAGTCAATACGGGTTGTTGGGCAATTTGCCGCAGACAAAGAATCATAGAGGCTCTTTGGGTTCCACGCCATGATTGAGAATGAAGTGCTCTCCCACCACCACCACTGCCTCCACGGTTACTCTCCCACCACCACCGACTCCCCCACTGAGACCTCACACTTTGCACAAATATAGGTTGTTTACAGCAATATTTACAATTTTACAGTAATATCAACACTATATACATTTGTAATATTTGTCATGGCTGAACCGGTCCATCGCTATCTCCCACACATTCACACTCGGATCCCAAGGAATTATGGGGTTTAGTCCACCTGAAGGATCACATTCATACCCCTCAAGGACACGAACCCTCTCGGCACAATTCACGGCAAGAGTACATCTATGGGGTTTAGGCCCGCCTCGTTGCCACACACATTCATACATGATCCCAAGGAATTATGGAAGTTTAGGCCACCTGAAGGATCGCAAACCACTCTGTCCGGGACCTCAGAGCCCATACACACACACACTCAGGCTTTTGGGTCTGCGAGGGCCGGTAGCAAGCACAGCGACAGGAAAGTCAGTGGACGCTGTGTGGTAGTGGGGGTTACGCGGTTTGCGAGGAGAGCGTTTCAGTCTCGGTCCAGTGATGGAGGAGAAGCAGCATCTACTCGAGCAATCGCGGAGAGAAGTTAAAGAGGATGAGGGGGGAAAAGCATTGACCTACGAAGGTTATTGTTTTGTGGTGTCCTGTGTTTAGAAGAGTGAAGGAGGCTGTATTTACACCCACTGTAAGTATACTATAATATACTAATATTTAGAAACTTTACTATAGCCATACGGTAGTGTCTCATACTCTCCTTCCCGCTTACGCTTAGGACCAGTAATTTTAAATAGTTTAGTCTCTTCTACGGTAACTATGTTTTTGTCTTTTGTCCGTCTAATACGGTTTTCTGTTATTTCTAGAGTTGGATCCGTTTCACTAAGCACCATTTCTTTTAATTTTTCAAAATTTAGACGTTTACTAGTTTTTAAAATTTAGAGTGAGACCTTTAATTTTACAGACTTCAACTAACGAATTTTTATTTGTGGACCACACTAAGTAGGCATAGGTTTTAGGACCACCAGAAACGAAATTCTACAATGTATGACCCGGGACCGTAGTCGACCAACTCATCGGTCATCTCCCCGAGGTAGTCACCGGTAGGAACTTTATACATGCCGGTTTTTATGTATGTACAGTACACTGTCTGTGTCATAAGTAAAGGACTTGAGATTGTAGCTGTTCCAAGTGTTTCATACAGTTTTAACCTCGCGTGAGATGTGGTAAAAGCGGCCAAGACGACGTTGACGGTTCTGAGGGAACTCGCTAACCTCTTCTATGTTTTGCCAATTTACGAGGAGAACCTCTTCGTTAATTTCTTGAACCGTATTTACTTGTGCCCCGGGACTGGTTAGTAGTTTGAAAAATGTGTCGGGTGATCGTATTATCGATGTCTTTGTCTGGTTTCTCTCTCTGTCCGAATTTTCCCCCAAAACGAATTTAGCATTTAATTTCGCGAGGGAGCGAAGACCCGCGTTCTTTTCAATTTTTGTTTGGTCAAAGTCTGATACACTTCATGTTCAAAATATTTTTTAATGTACGTTTCTTTGTCCTGATCAGTGAGACACCAGGAAGGGTAGCCCGATGCCTCCTGTTTAATTTTTAGAAATTTATTTACAAAAGTCTGTGAAGAGTCCGCCCATCCTCATAGGTCACTACCTCGTATTCCCATAATTCGTACATTTCTAAAATGGTATAGCCTTTTATCTACAGCTTTTCTAATTTCCTGCATCGTCCATGTCCCTGTCAATGCTCTCTCTTCCGTGGTGTGGGCCACAGTCACCCGAGTACATGTCCTCCCCACACGTCCTACATAAAACAAACATTAATTTATCGTTCATGCGTGTAGGGAGAAACCGGGTGGATACAACTTTAGCGGGGGCAGGACTTTACATTTAAGAAGAACCTTCAGCCTGCATGCCTCGCCCCCTACATTCTCTGTCACCCACATAGATTTTAGGATGAGATTTTACGTACATTTTAAATTTATTAACAAAAGGATAGAGAGAGCATACGTCCACATACTGTAATAGACTCCCCCTCTGCACACCTTGTGGTATGTTCTTGCGTTGCCTGTTCTACCACCAAAGAAGGCGTTCTCTTGGATTAAGTGGGAGCGTGTTTAGAATTGGTAATGAATTTAGGTTATGCCAATCTAGGATCTTTTTTTCATTTTCTTAAAATTCACACTCCCACATCTCGATAACTTCGTATCCGGAATTTTGGGAGTTTAGCTATTTTGGATTTGGTCCTTTCGTACCTTCAGATGCAAAGAGTCTGAGGGATCGTCGGGTAAGGGCACTTCCCTCTCGTACTTGTAAACATTTAGGGCACCCGTGGAAATAACAACCCTGAAATTCATACACGCGTTCACCGTCAAAACCGTCTACTTTCATACCCGGCAATTTTGACTTCTCTTTCCCGCCCTGCATGCTGGATTCGGATGCCACGCTGATCCTCCTCCCAAGTCAGCCACTGCAAAGCGATGGGGGATTGCATGTCAACAAGTCTGTATCCATTGTTTAGGGACCAGGCCAATAGTATTGGGTTTTTAAGAACTTACGTTCTAAAACACCAAGTTACAGGCGGCTGGCTATGGTCACGGCTTCCATGAACGGGTCTACGTTACATTCTTCGAGAAACATTGCTCTGAATTTTATACACGCCTGCGCCAATATGTCTACATCTGAAATTACAATACTCAATAAGTTCTTTTTGGAAATCAAACACTACGTTTTTGTTGACCCTGGTCATTATGCCAATTTTCAAAATCTGTATTAACTTTTTTCGAACATCGATTCAGGGCAGTAGTATTCCTTGGGTGGGATGGGGCCTACATAGTTTTGGTTTGCCAGAGTGTTAAACAAGTGAGGGAAAGTAACCCTTCTTCTTCTCTGGGGGTAGATCAAAGGCTTTGTTGAGTGCTGAGAGGGCCATGGGGAAATAGTTCAGTGAGTCGATAAATCTCACGTTGTCCAATTCCATGAGAATTACTTTGGTTGCCACGCATTAATTAGCTCTGGAGTGAATTTTGTCTGTTCCAGTACGTACTTTAAGATGAACTGAAAAATCAAAGCCCTGGCCGTTATGAGCCATTACACAAACGTTTTTGAATTTTTTTCTAACATCCATCACATAATCCATGGAATTTAACTACAGGATCTTGTCTTAAAGACTCGAGTACGGGTATTACAATGTTCACAAATTTCCACCACCGATACATTTGAAAACAGAATTGTTGCGAGACACATAGATTTACTTTATGAACCCTTTTATCGTCAATGTACTCGTCCTGTCTTGTTTCCAGATCGAAAAAGATGAACAGAAAAGTCTTCGGTTTTGGGCTTGCCTGTGTCGAACTCGCATGTAGCACTGGTGGTTTGGGGCCTTGAAAATCATTACAGATTTTACCAAAACACTTCGCCGCACACATGTTTTTTGAACTTACGCTGTTTCAGAAATACGAGTCTTTGACATTGTTTGCATTTATTAACAGATTTACCACCGTTCACCCTGGTGAGGCCGCGAAACATATTTGATTTTTTTAGAGTGATGTTACAATTTGGGCAAACTATTTCCTCCATGCTCCTCTTTACAGGGCGGAGAGACTGTCTGGCACGCAGGACAGACATTTGAACATCTGTGTTCAGCTTTGTGGTCGTAAGGGACATGGCATGCTTCGCAGAAAAAAATGGCACGCAAAAGCTGCAGTGAGGGATGTGATCACATTATAATTGACCGTTATGATACAGTAGGTTAATTTTGTACAAAGCACTTTCATTATTACCGTTTAAAATAACACGTCCCTACCCTTACTGTTATAGTTGTAAACTGTAATATTATACTTTTTGAGGTGATCTTGAAATTTTGAAAGTTCGGGGGACCCCCGCTCCCTGTTTCAGAAATTTGGACCCCGACTTTAGTCATCAGTTTTTGGGCTCTAAGAGTTTGTCGCTTACCCTTGTCCTGCCTTATTGCTTTGAAACTGAGGATCTTTTTTGGCGTAGGGCCTTTTGCTACCACTATAGCTCGGGGCAGACACAGATTGTCCACATTTTCTATCGATACAATACCTGTTCGTGCTTTACATTCTTCGTGAAAATTATTGTACAAGCCAGGTCTTCTGAGGCCACCACTGCCTACAGGGAGATTGACACGCGTACATTCGACTTTGAACGTATCGGTAGACTTTACAGAGTCCGCGTTACTTTGAATTATCCCTCCGAAAATTTCGAAAAGGGACATCGTCTTTGACCTGATCAGGCTGGTCGAAATGCCACGTAGCCCGGATCTTTACTTTTTAAATTTAGACTATATGAAGTGTAAATCCGAGGTAGTCCGAATCAGTGCAATTTGCTTTCATTTCATTTACAATTTTAGAAAATCCCGTCCTTAGCCAATCGATTTCATTAATGTTTTCAGGGACGGGGTTGAATTTAAAGGTGGTCTTAGTACCGTATACCCTATATTTTTTTTATGTAAGTCTCGTTTTTCTTCCTAGAATTTTTTACAGGATCCAACTCCATATCCATATATACAGGTTCAGAATTCTACTTCAAATATTTTCGTAAGACATGTTTAAAACTAAGGATAATTTCTATTTAGATTAAGAAAGATAATTACAAGAATAGTATTAACGGTAATTAAAATGAATATTAGTAAAAGTAAAAATATTTTAACGTATTAGATTTGAATTATTTTACTCGAGTAATATCAAAAGATCGTAATTGTTTAAATAAATTGTGTAAAAACTCAGAGCGACACACGTCCTATCTCCCTGACCTCCCGCACGGATCTGGACGGCGAGAGAGAGGAAGGAGTGCCGGCCTCTCAGGTTCCACCAATCAGAGCGCTTAGATACTATTTACATCCAATCAAGGACGCGCTTATTCCAGCCAGTGGGGAAGCGCGGAATTTTCTTGTTCAGAACTGGCTAACTCAGGTCTATTTATGTTACAGAACTTCCTCTGATGACGTCACCACCACATATTGCTATCTTGTGTGGGCGGGAGGGATGTGAAGAGTGCCAATGTGGATAGTTGTTTAGAAATAGTATAATAAATTAGTTTTTACCCAAAAAATGTTTTATTTTAAACTCCTGGAACCCCTATGCTCAGCTCTAAATCATCACACAATAAGGTACGATTCGTCTTTATTTCTCTTGTTTAGTTTACTTTTCCCGCCCTTTTTACATTTGAGGTTATGTTCTACTGTTCCCGCCAACTGGGCGCAGCCATATTGAATACGCGGGAAACCAAGAAAGTGAGGTTAGGTTCCCCTGTTCCCGCCAATTTTTCCCGCCCTCGGCCGCCATATTGGAATTTCCCTCCGTCCCTCGTTTCTCCCTCACCGGGACCCAAAACAAATCACACCGATTTAATATTTACACCGAAAAAAAACACGATAATTTCGACAGTGAATTTGGAACATTTTCATAGGATAGAGAGTGTGAGCAGGGAATTTCTCCCGCACATGAAGGGATTTCTCCAGCAAATGATGGGAATTTCTCCCCTCCCATAAGAGCCCATGTTAGCGCTCGGATCCGCGGGAGGTCTACTACAGTTTAATTGGAGGACCATAAGAACATAATATAGATATAACATGACTGATGTAATAAAGTGATAAGTCGGGTAACAAATTATAGGTACTCGTGACGCACACCCAGTTTATCTTTAATTTGCAATCGGCGAGGTGTCAACAGGTAAAAAAATTCGTTTTGTCCATGGTCTATGATGGCAGCAGACAGTTTACAGGGTGAGGGGAGGTCGAGAAGGTGCCGATTCGTAGTAGTCGGGCAGAAAATAATTCATAAAACTTTTGATACCGGACCCGTCATTCTTTTATCACAGATTAATTATGAATGAATGTAAAACTATTAACAGTAACAAAATAAACCCCGGTTTGCCACGGCATACGACATTATATAGCAATCGTTAAGTGATTTATCCTGCACATTCAAAACGTGGAGTCAGGACGGCTGCGTGGTCTAAGGCGCTACTATCAAACGCGAGAGTTGGACTTGGAGTCGCTAATTTCGATTTCCTCCTGGCGCCTGGCGATACGGATTTTTGCCGGTCTCGAGTACAGTTATGAAGGTCACTGCTCTGTGGTAAAGCTGGCGGAATAGGCCACCTTAAAATTAACGGTAGCTGGTTTGGGTGGAACTTTACAGCGTCAGTGTATTCTTATATAAGTGTTACCAGACGCAAAAAAAACCGTTTAATTTTGTCTTTATTAGTGTACGAAAAACTTAATAAATTTGTGTTTTTTTAAGTTTTACACAAAGTATTTATTTATATTTATTGCATGGTAATCATGACCAAAATAATACAATTATAAGAGTTGATAAACTAAAAAAAAGTTCTGAAAACTGACAATGCTTGATTAACCAAATTACGCAAATTGTTTTATTCGATTGGGATTTATAAATGTAAGTAGGAAGGATCATGAATACAATTTACTATGGTTATGTTCATTCAGTTATGTAAAGGTACGAATTATCAAAAATAAATATATCTTTTTGGCAGGTTTATAATTATAAAGTACTTAGTAAACCTCATTGGTGGAAAAACACATCGCATAATGAAAGGCAGCGATGGGGAAGTGGTGATGTAACTAGATCCACGCTACTTCACCACCCACGTACCCCAACAATACTGGTTCTTGTCGTTGTAATGTAACACACAGTTGTTACCATGGCAACATGTGTAGTAGTATATGATGTAACTAAATCTCCCGCTCCTTCACCACCACAGTTACCCCAACAATGATGGTTCTTGTCGTTGTAATGTTAACACACAACGGTTACCATGGCAACATGTATAGTATATGATGTAACCGGATCCCCGCTCCTTCACCACCACGTACCCCAACAATGCTGGTTCTAGTCGTTGTAATGTAACACACAGCGGTTACCATGGCAACATGTATAGTATATGATGTAACCGGATCCCCGCATCCTTCACCACCACATACCCCAACAATACTGGTTCTTGTCGTTGTAATGTAACACACAGCTGTTACCATGGCAACATTTGTAGTATATGATGTAACTAAATCTCCGCTCCTTCACCACCACATACCCCAAACAATGCTGGTTCTTGTCGTTGTAATGTAACGCACACAACGGTTACTATGGCAACATGCTCAATATATGACATAACTAGAGCCCTCCTCCTTCGCCACCATACACCCCAACGATACTGCTCCTTGGCGTTATAATGTAACGAACAGCGGTTACCATGGCAACATGCTCAGTATATGACATAACTAGAGCCCTCCTCCTTCACCACCATACACCCCAACGATACTGCTCCTTGGCGTTATAATGTAACGAACAGCGGTTACCATGGCAACATGCTCAGTATATGAGTTCTCGTGTTCACTCCGATATTCCGTTGCCATAAATCACCGGGTGATTGCATATCTTCCGGAAAATGGTGTTATTAATTACTGGTAGTACTAAAATTTTAAACTTTGCTTCAGCATCATCATCTTACTGTTATATCAATAGCTTTAGTATTAGACTAGCTAGATAGTCTTTTTACTCCAAGGAGGAATCTACAAAATCACTGGAAGCATATAAACTAGGTGTTGAGTGAGATCATAGTTCGTAGCGAGAAACAATACTATACAAGAGTATCTGTAAACTAAATTCTTTTTTCACACTATATTTATTGCACTATATTTTATGCCATCTTGCCACTATTTACTCTGTATTTACTCTGTGAATTTCTTGTTTCTATCAAGGTTACTAATAAGGAACTTAGCCAAATCTAATGGAGGTGACATACACCATCATTGAACTCAATGTTGGCTATACAGAAATAAAGCTTCACGGAAAATTGTAAGTCTATAGATAATTTTTGTTTTCGGTGTATTGAGCGAACAGTCAATACTGCTTAGTAAATAAACAATTGAGCACAATTTAGGAAATCCTTTTGTACATAAAATTAAAAGTAATTTCGTATAAGTAGACTAAGTAGATTTTGTTTTGTTTTCTTAGTACAGGAAGCTGAGAAGAAACTGCACTTAGGCATTCTCAGTCATGTCTTCTAGAAGAAATGGAAGCCACCAGAGGCTGGCACCCTCTACAGTCAAAGTGGGCAGTGTTGGACGTCCTTATGTCTTGGCTAGCAACTGTCTTTAATACTTAAGGAGCTCCACCAACATCAACAGTCATCCTCCCTGGTCGACTAGACCTATAGACCTACCCACCCAATATTTGTGTGCCACTCTCGGATATCCACTGTAGGTCCAACAGGAAGAATAAATCAACCAAAAATGAACCCTTCCTGTACAAAATCTGACCTTGGAGCTTTACTCATCCGCACTTATCCAGTGAAACGTTAATGGAATGGGAATAGTTCCAGATTTATCTAAGCACTGTACACACTTACGTTATATTTGAATCCCGTTAATAATTAATTATTTTTGGCAATTTCTTGGTTAGTAACTTGCACAGGTTTACTAAATATTTATATTAAACTATATAATACCTTAGTTACAAGTGATTTTTTGTACTGCTTTTCAAAAATATTGGATGATATTACACTAAAATTCTTAATTATTTTGATACTCGCACATACAAGTGGCTTTGTCCGCAATTTCTATGCAACATTCCTTGTATTTTATTGAATAGCCCCCACGATTTTAGTAACACTTTGAACTATTTTAGTCTATCTATTACTGAACTATTACCAGTCTAAAGGAACTCTAAGTTCATAGCTTTCTAGGGGAAAGCACTTTTGATGTAATACGATCCCTATCGTATGGACCTTCCTATGATATTTTTTAAAATGGGATTATTTATCAGGTACCCATTTTTCAGTGTTCATGATTAAGAGGACTAGAGGTTTAAAACAAAATTCTCAGAATTAATTCTTATTTTACGTTTTGCACTTCTAGTTCAAATCAAGTAAATTTCCAAAGCAAAATTGGGGGTTTGCTACTTACTCCCAGAAACTATATATATAGTTTTCTATATATATATATATATATATATATATATATATATATATATATATATATATATATAAATGTGAAAAATTAATATTCTTAATCTTATTCCTAACATGTTTAAATTTCATTACTATTTATTGGAACCTCAAGATTAGAACAATCTGAGTAACACAACAACAGTAAACAGTTATGGTGAATTACAAAAGTGTTTTCAGAAACGGTTACGCTCTTCTGAGTTCTATCCTAGTGTAGCTCAAAGGATATATATTAGCAACTGCTCTGTTATCAGTATGATCGAGCAAAATGTCACAGAATTTCGCAGAATTGTTTTTGTAAATTTGCTACTGTTATGGAAGAGCACCCCGCCTTCTTGATTTCTTCGTATTGGATAAACAGCAACTAAAAAACTTCATAATAACTTATAGAAGAATTTCCTGACGTATACACTCGTGTTGCCTAACATAATTGCACTCAGCAAGAAAGTGGTTTCCTTTCCGACCTCAACTGTCCTCACCATTGGCTTTTGAAATCACTAGTCTGACATTTAGCGAAACTAAAGTGGAACTGAAAAAAGGAGTTAGTTCTCAATGACTGAATGCCCGGATGTCTCTCCTCAGGAGATTGGCAGGAATGTTTGTTTCAAAAGGATAAAATACTACTCGTACGTCGCAGTCTTTATTACGAGGAAAACGCGCACGGAGCCTGGGATTGCGGCCATTATGTTGATAACGAAACGCAATTAAATTAAGTGAGAGCCTTTAAACATGAAGAAAGGTACACGTGTGAGAACTTTTTCACTTTGGAAGATGTGCATATATATCTGATGAATTATAATTAATGAACGCAGCATGGTTTTTACATACGACCTAATGTGATTAACATAAACTATTTAATACACTACATTTTAAGGGAGAATAAATTATCCTCTGTTACAAATTAAGAGATGTTTTTTTAATTTCCTATATATATAATTGCCTCATAAACAAATGTACTTTCTCTCTGGACTTAATTATAAATTAAATAAATACCTTACATATCGTAGTTTGTGTGTAGCATATTTATTACATGCACTAAGTAGATAAAATTTATGAACTAATTATAATAATGCACTGTAGTTATATAGCTCTAAATACGATAGTGAAATGGAATGTTATGGATGATAAGTTAATTTCAGTTGAACTACTTACGCCATACATAATAGTCAAGGATCCGAAGGCATTGCAAAGCGCAAAACTTGTATTTTATTAAAATGTCTCATAAGAAAAAAAAAACTATTGTCAGCTGCACAATTTGGAAGGTTTAGAATCTTTTGCATCATATTTTATTCGGCTTAACAGATTTAAAAATCACTCTCAGAATCATAGGTTATAGTTGTATAAACTATCATATAACTAGATAAAAAATGTGAAAGTCACCAATTTTCGCCCAAATAGTCGGGACTGTTTCCTAAGCTGAGGATTATTTCATTCTTATTAACTCGTTCTACGAAAAACATAATCTGAACAAAATTATTCAATATTTTTAACCTTTTGATACCCTTCCATTTTGACATCCACCAAAACTACTGCAGACGACAATACACTTCATTCTTAAAGAAAATCCTTCTTCTTGTTGAATTCTTCAAATTGGCTCCTAGAACTACTATAACCATCATTCAAATACAATTGTGAACTAGTAGGGCTCGAGTAGTTTAGAATAGTTCCTTCTAACTATCACAAGTGTCTCATTAAAACACGTTAACTTTAAGGGAGTACAGAGAAAAGTTCGCCGCTCTTTAGCGTAAGCCGTGAGAGCCTCGTATAAGAGGACATTGCCTCAGCTCTCCTGTCATAATTGTGCAAGTCTTTGTTGTAAAATAACGGCACGATAATGAGGTACTCGGCCACCCCCGCGTGTGGTGACGGCTTCTTGGTTGCCAAGGATACGGAGGTGGCGGGAACATACAGCTTCATTCACACTTCAGGCCCGGGCAATCATAAACTTCAAGGTTTTGAAAACAAAACATTGTAATCCTTGGTTTATATGATAATGGCTAGAGGCTTTTGTAATTGATAAATCGGTTTACCTGGACAAGTTAACCAATAACTACTTGCTTGGATACAGTGTGGCGGGAACACACAGCTTCCATTCACAGTTCAGACCCTGGGCATTCATAAAACTTGAAGATTATGAAAACAAAACATTGAAAATCCTTGGTTTGCTTGATAATGTGAAAAGTCTTATGTAATATACTAAATCGGTTTTCTGAAGAAGTCATGTAAGAAAAATCGTGGCCACTGCTTTCGTGGGTGACCACTGTCCATCTGCCAGATCAAGGTAGCGTTTATGTCAGTGATCAGTGGTTTATTTTTATATATGTACTGAATTTTGAGATGGTCCTTCATTGGCTATACAACTATTTTCCCGTTGGTCAACAAGTTACATATGTTAATAAACGGCAGGATAAAGCAAAGAAAGGAAAGGATGGAGCTGAATGATAGGGTGAGCACTAGGTACGCACAACTCAACCCTTGTTTCATAAACCGATTCCTATATACGAGTATGTGAGAGGTGACAGGATTATCTGAATCGCAATCAGTTTTAAGGAGGATATTTTTTAAAGTCTTAGCGTTTAAGATAAATTAATATATGTAAACAGTTTGTCACTGAATAACGGTTGAAGATCAAAAGTTTTTTTTAATAAATATGATAAATCTTATTCCCTTTTCTCTTATAGAGACTGTGACAATGCATTGCCCTTAAGTTGATTCCTTTGGGTCTGATTATAGGATGCCCTAAGGTCTGCGTACTGCTGCTAGTAAAAGTCCTTTTAGGACGATGTGCACAATTCCTAAGCTTGTTGGCCTAAGAGAACATGTAATGAGAAAACATATTTTAAAGGACGACAAAAAACCTTAATGTACAAAAATCTACAGATATAGTGGTAATCTCTTATTTACACAGTTAAATCAATATAAAATGAGTCGTAATTTATCCAAATATATCGACATCCATATATATATATATATATATATATATATATATATATATATATATATCGATATATACATATATATTATTTCATCTTTTCACAAGTAGTGATAGGCTTTTGAAGCAAAACTTATAATCAGGGCCAAAGAAAAAACTGTTGAAACTGAGGTTACCAAATTTACAGTATCTACAGTATATGAACTATGGCTGAAAGGAATATAGCCTAGTGGTTTTAAATTTATAAAAAAACATTTGATTTCAGTATAACAAATCATTTGACGTTTCCAAGATGGTATTTTATTAAATACGTAGTTTTCTTAGTTCATAAATAATGATCAACATGTCACTTCCTGTGGCTATATCACAAGCATAAACATTAATACTTTATCTTAAGAAGCGTCTGAATAGAGAACTGTCAAAACTTTCTATATTAAAATATTAACAATGAGGTCAAAAATTTTGCCTTTTTACTTCAGGGGAGTTATTAGAATCAACTGTAATTTCAAAACTATAAATATTAGTTCAACTTAGTCCAGTACTATATAAATATTAGTTCAACTTAGTCCAGTACTATATAAATAATAAGGAAAAATTTAACTAATCTAAAAGATTATCTAAATAAATGTAAATGTAATAAATGAACATTTCTATGATAAATTTTGATGAGGTGAATAGTTGGAGATTCAATATTTTTCTATATATTTATCAATCAATTTTGTTTAACGATGTTAGAATCTTGTAATTATAGTACAAAAAGAACAATGTAAAACCCAAAACATAAACAGTTTACACTGATGTTTTACATGGAAAGAAGCTCTATTAAATTCACCCAACAGGCCCCAAGTCTGGATTACAGTGAAGACATAAACTGTGTTCGAGAGAGCGGGAAAAAGCCGGGTCAAAGTAAACACGAGCGAGCTTTGTACAGAAGCCTTTAACGCGGACTTGAGTTTCCCTGTAAACTGCCAGAGTTTGTTTTGTTGATGTTGACAGCTGAATGAAGTCGAACATCTTCATTGAAAACTCCCCGCAAGTACGCTTCCGAGGCAGTGGAGGGAAATCTTTAGAACGCAACAATAATTACATTTTACTTCTTTGAAAGTAAAAATAAAAAAATATCCTTGTTTATGTTAAAGTGTTCAAATCAACCCTTCCACTAGAAAATAAACTTATAATAGCGTATCTCAATAAAATCAACATATTAATCTCACTGAATTAAGAGAAGCCTTCATTTGTTTGTGCTGCTAAAAACTTGCTGTATTTAAATTGCGTCAACGGGTATTGAAGGCGCTGAACATGGGTTGAAGTACTAAGATTATTCAAGTTTTTACTGAGCTGTAAAAGCTGTTATTTTGTTGCCATAGATTTTAAATTATACACTTTGCTGAGGATTGGCAATTTAAAATTGTTTCTAACAACACATATACTATTATAATAATACAAAGAATCCTTTTCTACCCAAATAAATAATGTTACTTTGTTGCATTGGTATCGCTGTAAGGTTGTATTAGTAAAAGGTAAAGTTGTTTTCGACGAAAACCTTGAAACTCTAGTAAAATTTATGTATTTTAATGATTTTCTTTGTATTATTATTACACTAATTAAATTCAATAGTATATTACTACGCGTTGTATTGCATATAGAGAGTCTAAAATTTGTCCACTGGAGTAAACAATAATAGTCTACGTTATTTAATCTCAGTTATCATCAATAATTATTTAAATTGTTTTTAAATCCACGTGAATACAAAATATAGCAACATATAAAAATATTGAAAATTTCACTAAAGGGGCATTTTCCCTTTAGGAGATTTGTCAGAGTTGATGAATGCATAAAAAACCATGTATAACTTAAAATTAAAAGGGAAATATTTTGGGTGTGTATTATGTATGATATTATGGAGTGTTTGATTTCAATTTGTTATAAGCAATTATTAAAAAAATAAACTTTATTTAAATTTAGTGTGCACTAAAAGCAAAACTATAATTAATTTTGATTTAACCAAAGGAAAAAAGGCAGAACTACTGCTTACAATACGTAACAAGAATTTCACTATGCAATTCGTTAAATCAAAAATTAACATATAATTGGTCGTTGTTTGTCGCGTATACAATCAAATTCAGTTAAATTTGTTAAACAGATGTTTTAAATTCAGAATGTTTTAATCAAGCATTCTGTTTCTATGCAGAATATTCAAACAACGTTTAAAAAAGTAAATTTATTGAAAATGCAATCATTAATTAAATATTATGAAGAATATTACAAATTAAACTCAAACTCAATACGATATGAACCTATTATGATATCGATCAATCCCCTCCCAACTCGTCTCCCCCCACCACCATCACTCACAATTCATCATGCTGAGCTTGCTGATCCAGGTTTCATTTAAATTATAATGACAGTATCTGTTGCCGTCCGCAAAGACGAACTCATTTTAGTCTTTTCAATAATTAAAATTATTATAATGTTTTAATATATCTTATAAATACTCGTAAATATTAATCTTAACAATTACCTTAGTCACTTTTGAAATTGGGTTTCTCACTGGACTGTGATAAAAACACGGTTTTAGAATAACATATTATTTTAAAAATACAAGTGTATTTGGAGACCTTTAAATCTTTAATCATCTAAAAATCTAGTTGTGATTACGATTTGCAAATTTTATAAAACGTTACACACACTGGTTTCCTATATAGGCGAAACTTTATATTTACGGTACTTAGAAAGAAGGCAGATTAAAAATATTATGATGAACACACGTTTAAAACATTAATTTATTATCTACTGAAAATTTCACTGAAACGTCTCCAATAAAACACACTAATACAATCGAACGTAACCAAAACGATAGAACGTCACGAAAAGTCTTACCAATCATTCCAACAAAATAAAATTTGTACATGTTTCATTATGTCATTTAATAAATCATATGATTGCATTATTTTTTTTTCAAGACGTTCTCGTTATTACCATCGTTTCCCAAACAATTGATCTGTTACCCATAAGGCAAGGGATTTGTTATCCCATTCTTACCTTTGCACCCACATTAGGATTGTCGGTAGTTTTTGTGCGAAACGGACAGATAGCGTGACGATGCATTCCTACACTTACCTGTTTTCACAACATTCTTTTTTACTGATCCCAATTATTTCATGCTCGATACTAAGGGGTTCTTTGGGCAGTAAAAGTGTTACAATTGTATGTAAACCATAAATTTTGACATTTTTATTCTAAAGTCAACAGAGTCTTTTTCTTGGACCAAGAGGGATGTATGTACCTAGTCACTAGTACTTTCTGCCTCAGGTATCGTACGAACGGAAAAAAAAAACAGATAACGACACAATTTTAAGGAAGTCCTGTCGGGTTCTTAACCATTATGAATTAGATTAACAACAAAAGTAATAATATATATTTTACGTTTACAACAATATACACAATGTTACAACAAACATTAGTGTTACTTCAAATATTAGTAATATATTTTCATTCATATTTAAAAAAAAACAATTGGTTGTACTTATTTATTTTGATACTTTTTTTCAAAAATTAAAATTTCAAAAGTCACACATACAGTCAAATGGATTTTCATATTGGATTGCAACATTGCAATTTGCTGATACTTACAAATTAAAAGAATACAGTAAGTTTAAGGATTGGTCCTTGATGTTCCCTATTATGTATTTTCAACGTAGTTTAAAACATTGTTTAAAATCTGCTGATGGTTGAATATTTAAAGTAAAGATTTTCCTACTGATTAAAGCACCAATATCTTAATCAGTCCAATCTAAAACGCCGAAAGAAAAAGTTTCAAGCAAAAATAGTAAAACTAAATCCTTCCTTTTTACAACTATTAACAGGCAAAATCTACAACACTGTTGATTGTAAGAATTATGAATTATATTTTGTCTGAATAAAACTGATGTAGATTTAAAATATAAAATATCACTATGGAAATTTTTAAAATATTTTCTACAACCGAATAATATTGAAATAGGACGACAGTTGATCGTTAGACTAAACTCGCAGTACTTGAAAATGTATGTATAGTTTTAACGTGTCCACATAGAACAAAATACCTGATTCTAATAAAAGATTGATCAGTTTATTGGAATGGTAGCAATATCTGCCTGTAGCAAACGTTTGAGCAGGCACGTTGAAATTTCATTGAGTCACAAGTCCTGTAAGATATGGCTTCTTTCCTAGACACTAACAGTAATCACAGCCAAACACGCAATCAGGAACCTATTCCTGATAATATTTAATAATAAAAAACATTTTCCTATAAGACTTTGTATGCAACATGACAAAACATAATTTTCTAAGATTACACTGGAACGTTTTAATAAATCCCTCATCAATAAGATCCTTTCTTTAAAATAAAAGTACTGAAAAAGGATAAGACGGATTATTAAACTGCTAAATATCCACCGGGAAAAGTTTATTCAAATAATCGACAACGAGAAAAGTTTTCACCTTCTGCTGAATTGAAATTCTACCAAAACGATGGTTTATAATTGGATTTTCACTGTCGTAATTATAATATTTTGGTAAAAGTTCTTACATTGATTAGTATACAATTTTTATTGTTACTAAAAAGTAAAATCATATAATTATACCTTGTACAGCCTGTGCATATGCAAAATTACAAAAAACATCTAGTTTTTTATACTATATACAGGAAGTCTTATATGGTTTCGAAAACGAACGAGAGTACAATTAGAGCGATAGCAAATAAATTGCAAAATGAAACAATCTCAATCACGTTCAAGAATTCATTTAAAACTTGCATTACAGTTTAATTAGATTTTGAAAGGGCAGTGTGCCATAACTCACACGTCCTGTATTCGAATCATGAATATATAAATGCAGGTATGTCACATGGAACACGGCTGCAATTGACTACTCAATTGCTACCAATATTTTATACTCTATATGTCTCTGATTTTGAGTTCAATGTTTAGCTTCTTCACCGAATTGTTTTATCTCTTTCTGAAGAGATGAATCTGTTCAGGGGTCAAGTCTGTGACAGCGTCAGATTCCTTATGCTGCACTAAGAGGAAGTTGGACTTGAGCTAAACGCAACATTTAAATGGAATAAACCCTTCCCACCGTTTTACTTTTTGTGAATAGAACAAAACGTTTTCACTTAGGTCACGAAGTTGAGAATCTTTCATTCCACTTAGTCCTAACGTGGAATGCTTACTAACGTGGAATGCCTAACCCTTGTGCTTGTTTCCGGACTAACAAGGACATTCAGTATGGATGCGGTTGGGGATAGGGGTTACCTCCTGTCAAGATCCTATGAGGGGAATCTTACGTTTTGTTGTCTAGGTGTAACGTAGTGTGTCTTTAAACATGTAAAAACGATGTAAAAAGTTCTTTTTTGAGTTTCTCCACCGCCGACTTTTTTTTCCTTAGGCAAAGATGATTTCAGATTCCAGGAGTCAAGTCTGTGATAAAGAGTCAGATTCCAGATGCTGCACTAAGAGGAAGGAGAATTTGAACTAAACTCAACATTCATATTGAATTAACCCTTCCAATCATAGCTACGTTATGTGTAGCAAACACATTTTACGCAAGACACAGACACTGCACCTTGTAGCTCTTAGAATGCTACAAATAATTTGAATTTAATGTCACAAAATAAAGGTATTTGAACTTGAATCTAAACACACGTGTACAGTACAGTACAGTACAATCAAATCTGCCTCCATTGGTTTCCAGGAGAACGTTACAGACATTTTATTTAGTAAGTGTAATATAAAACAGAATTTATTATTATTATAAGCCTTTATTATTGAATACGTTAGAGTATTTAAATAGTATACCACTTACTCTAAAATGTATAACTTTTTGAATCATTAAAATATTGTATGACGAAAAACAATGGATAGACTGTGAGTACAAAAGTAAAATGTAACCGCTTCATTGGACTTCCGAACTTCTTTAAAGTGGCAAAGTCGGCAATCATATAAAAAGCAATCATTTAAAGGATACATGCCTCAGGGAAAGTGAAAAACTTTTCCACCCCTCTTGATTGGCTTTAAATCACCATTTGACCTCGATTATTGACGATATTGCAGTTGTAACAATGTATTATTTTCCCACACGCCTACAGCCAACACACATTTGTAATGTATATCCCAACACCATATTTCCAATAGCTAATTAACAGGTTTGCTAAATGAGTTAAAGGGTTCTGTAATTTATGAAGTTTCTTTTATTTGATTTCTTTGAGATGATGAGAAACGTTTTTGTTGTAACTCAAAAAAATAATTCATTTTAAAGGGGAAATAACGTCACTTTATTTGTATAATTTATTAAAAACTTATTATACGTTAGATGTTTTACATTAGATCAGTAATTAAAATTGACTAGTATTACTTCAACATGTTTACAGTACCATATTTAAATGAATCACATTGTCTTAACATAGAATTTTGTAACAATATAGTACAAAAAGTTTCCGCCCCCGTTTACCCATTTTCAAATTCATGCCAATCTATTGAAATATAACTTTAATCAGATGTTGTTTAATACTCTGGCATCAGAAGGTCAATTGATAATTCAAGAACTCATCAAAACCCATCTTACATTACATCGTGGTCTACTATTCTTGACCGTCTTATCCGGCATTAAAAACTAAAGATGATGTTTTTTGTCAAAAAGAATAAAAATGTACAATATTTTAGAAAAAAAATAGAGAAAAAATTTACAGAAACTACAGCTATATAAAATATATTTAACAACCTCCAGTAATAAATATTTTAAACCATGTTAAACAATATTTCACGTGCCTTTCAAATTCTTTCAATTTAAAATTAAAAATAAAAAAGCAGGCTCAGCGAAACATGAGATCTGTCGGGTACGCTATGTAAGTTTTGGATACAATATATGAAATTAATTATTAGAGTTATGACCATGTTTTAGGAAAATAAACATCGAATGTTACCAATAAAGGCATATTTTCCCCGAATTGTTTTTAACACCGGATTTTATGTTCAACTTAATTTCCCGAAATTGTGCTAATGCTCATGTAGGAGCAAAGACAGTTTTTTTTGTTGTTTAACATTCACAGGAAAATTGTAAGTTTAAATGTAACGTATTCTAATCAGTTGGAACTACGCTCAAAGAATAAGCAAACAGGACCGCAAGCCAGAAAAAATAAGTTAAACAGTTTAATATTTAATTACAAACAAACATAGATGTTTAATATGACAACACAAATATTCAGCCAAGCGTAACACTCTTCATAAGCCTAAAAGTGGCGATATTAAAATGAAAATTTGGGCCTTTACAAATCAGTATTCTTAATCTATTTACAATCCAGTAAATTAGTTCGCTACTGCGGTACCAGTTATTATTAATCTGTGTAAATCTCAGATTAATAAACAGTATTCATCTCCATAATGAGGGAAGTTTTCTATATAATAACTGCTAATAATATTTTAAGCAGTTGAGTGTTCGTTTAAAAGTACTTGGAATTAGTATTATAATAAATTGAGAATCCTAAAAAATATTTTTATATACCATCTCTTTGCACAAATAACTCCATCCATTGCATAGTAAACATATATTGTAAAGCAAATATCCATAACCAACCTACAAAAACCAAACGGCTTATTGCATTCTTTACTCCCTTTGTTTGAGAAAATGTTGGATAGACCTGCATTCGTTTCTGCGGCACTAAATCTACCTTTCGTAGTTTATATACAAGTAAATTTACAATAAACGACATATCCCTTCAGCCGTACACATTTTATAATGTAAGGGCTTTAGGCCCTTAAAACCTGAAAACTTTAATCTACAAAAGTGGCGGTTGGAAAATAATTTAAACACAATATTTTCAATGAATATGCAAGTTATCAACTTTGAAATATCTTAATAAATTTAATTTTAATTTCCAGGGAAATTAAATCAACAGAAATTACAGTTGTCTGTGAAACACGTTTTAGTCACATGAAATATTTTTTGATAAATGTCTTTAAAAATATTATTTCCAAATAATGTTTTTGCCATTTATATCCAGCTATCCATACATTACCCGTATTCTATATATGCATGTTTCTATAAATTTCAAAGCAATAAAAAAGGAATAAATACTACTTTCGAATGTGGTTAAGGTTTTCGTAATCATTCAATAAAACAATTAACTCATATAATTATTAACGTTACAGAAGAACGACATAACATCAGTACCTTTTCAGTGGAAACACTAAAAATGCACAGTAAGGTTTAATGACCAGTGTGCAAAACAATGGCGGATTTTATATCCCTGGTTTAACGAGAGATTGCGATAACTAACTGTATCGTAATTCTGGATCGATTCCCTCCCGAACTTTGTTTGAGTTCACCTTTATGTGTCCTAACGTAAGATTTTATTTCTTAGCATCTTGGAGCAGATTTATATAACATCTGGTATAACAATTTAATAATCGCTCGAGGGAACTGGGAAATGTTTATTTTTTTCTATTAGTCTTGATAATTTTGAAAACGAACTAACCTAAAGGTTTTAAATTTAAGTACAAAAATCGTTATTTTTATATAACGGGAATATCCCATTCCGATAATCTTACATGTTACTATTTTCGGAACAATTAGCGAACATATTTAAATTGGTCTTTGGGTTTCCATTATGGCAACGAGAATATAGCAAAAAATCAAATGCCATTTTAAAATTGTGGGCATGGTAAAACGAAGCAAGACTTGTAATGTTTCTGCTATTACTTTTGTTTCTAGTCTGGGGTGTTGTGAATTCCATTGGTAAAAGGCTGAAAGCACTGAGCACCAAAAGCGCGCTTCAAAACGTTTTTCTTTTTGTTATTAGAACACATTTATATTAGTATCTTGTGTATAGTAAAGAAGGAACCTAGCGATAAATTATCTGTAATTTGTTGGGACCCCAAGATTGTAAATGTTTTATTGCAAATAAATTTCTTGATGCTTGAATTTC
>NW_025784649.1:0-22815 GCF_021130785.1 Homalodisca vitripennis
GAAAAAAGAAAGTACACAGCAGCCATAAATGTTTAAAGAAAAGAAAGTACGAGTAAGTAGAAGTTATACCTTTAAAGGTTTCGTTTTCTACAAAATAAGAAAGTAATAATGTTGGTAAAAATATTCAACCATTTTTTTTTCAATATCTTTTACATTAATAAAAGTTTTAAATAAAATATTTTCTTTAACCTATTCACTTAAAAAAGTGCTTCATACTCTGTGAAAAAATAGAATTGGGACATTAACAGATCCAGCACATGTCCTTTCATTAAATTCAACATACTGTTTTTATTGAATTTTAATTTAACCCTTTTACCCCAAGAGCCAATTAGGCTTTCCTTTGGGGGTGGTAAACCGCCAAGACCTTATATAAGGCTTTGCAGGGTGGTGGAAAACCCCAAAGACCTTATAAGGTTTGCCAGGGCGGGGGTAAACCCCATGACCTTTTTTGGGCCTCTACACTTTCGGTTTTTAAAGTATTATTTTTTCCATGATTTTGATTTTTTATTTTTGCATTCGGAAAATAAACTTTCATAATAATATTTTTGTTATGTTTATATTATTTTTTGTGAGAAAGGTTAAAATTAAATCAGCTTTATTTTAGGGCAGGGGGCTATTGCGCGTGGCCGTAGCGCTGGCGCTCTGAGTCAGTTTGTGCGCTGTTTTGGGCCAGGGGTTATTTTTGGGGATAAAGGAACAGTAATACTTTGAAAAGGGTTTTGTTTCCATTACAGGAATTTTGAAGTGATCATTTTTTATTTCCCAGTACGTTTCTCATTTGTTCGTTTGAATCTTTGGGTAAAAAAGGGTGATAAACCCAACTTTCCCCGGGGTAATGAAGGGACATTGTTCCAAAATGTTTTTGAATCGGGAATAAACTCTTTTCAGACGGGGAAAGTAAAACACAATAGGAAAAAAACGTTTCAAGTAGCTCTGATTTGGGGATCTCGGCGCAACCGACTATAATCCAACCACCGATACTTCTGCAGGTCCGGTAATTTACATTCCAAATCCAATTGTTACGCCTGGGCCAAAATGTAGGCAATTTTTCAACATCAATTTGATGGAAAAATAAAGATCAAAGGGACCCAAATCCCTCTCAATAATTTGACGATACTCCGCTTAGGCGTGGTTTCATGTATTGACGATTATCTTTCATCTGAGGAGGATATAAATAATGTCAAACACCAGAGAGAACTATGTCCCAGGCCTATCAGAAACGTCAACCAAGAAGACGTTTACCTGAAATTGATAACGGTGAGGCAAGGGGCCCGACAAGATGACACAGAAAAGCAGCTGGGACGAAATAATAGAGAACGAGCCTGGCATCCAAACACTCGTTCCAATACGCGGAACTTGCCAGGCCCAAAAACACTGCCACCCCTCAAGATTTAAAACCTATAACATACTTGAACCTGTTTCTAACATCTACATTGATTTTTCGACCATTTGTACTAGGAAGACTAATAGGTATGCTACCGAACTATCTGGCAGCTCATGTAAACCGTTTTGTCTCCACATAGTAGGCTAAAAGATTGGCCCAATGTTACAGTCGCTGAAATGAAAGGCGTTTCTGGCCATTGTTTTGAATATGGGCCTTATTTGTAAACCAAACAAGTGAGAGTTACGGAGGCCAGAAAGTCCCACCGATCAACCACCTGGTTTAGAAAATTGATGAGTCGTAACAGTATGAAATCATTTTGAAATTTTTTCCCTATTGACAGAGTTTCTAATATACCTCAACCATGGCCACCTGATTACAACCCATTGTGCCGGTTCAACTCACTGATTGACCCAATGCGAATCGATAATTTCGTCAATTTCTAACACACCAAAACCAGTCAATTCTATTGAATGAATCCGTTGGTAGGGGCACTAAAAGACGTATTGGTCTAACCCAGTACATGCCAAAAAAGAAAACACACAGATGGGGAATAAAACTGAGGGTGGTTGTGTTATGGCAATAAACACACTTATTGTGTTGCATTTTCGAGCAACACAGGGCGCCAGACACATGGAAGAAATTGAGCCAGCAGAGCAGAATGTGGCTTAGCCCCACAAAGTTGTAGTGAAATTAATGGAAATGGGGGAATTACTTACCATCAACAAGGGATTTCACTTGTATCTGGACAATTTTTTTCACTAGCATACCTCTGGCTAGGTACTTGTAGCAGCAAACTCCCAACTTGCTGACTGAACTCTTCGTTTAAACAGAAAAAAAAGGGATCCCAAAACAACTACAAAGGAAAGTACAGGTAGGCCCAAAAGTATATGTGCAAAGGGACCAATACTGCAGATGGCTTTGGAGAGAAAAGAATTCGAACAAGGTTCCCCCCCCCCCCCCCCCCCCCACAGTTTATTATTTCTCTCAACCCCAACAGTGAAGGCCAACAATCAGTTCGTTAACACTTTATTCGTAAGGAATAGGAATAATAATTATATAAAGACAAAACCGAAGATTGGTTAAATCATTACAACAAGGGATGGGTGGTATTGATGGCACCGATCAAGATGTGTATACGGTATCTGGACGAGAAGAAAAAACTGATCTAAACCCTGGAAAAGAAAGTAATTTTTAATGTTCTCGGACGAATGGTACTAAACGCTTTACGTGTTTGTACAAAATAAACACACAAGAAGCCAATGTGTCCCGGTATGGACTTCATGGTAGACATTGTCTCGAGGAAACTGGCTGCTGATAAATAACGTGATAGAGTCTGACGCTGGCACTGGCAGGCGATGGTCCTGAGGAAAAATTCGGCCTGAAAAAACTGCCTGATACAAAACAGAAAGACTGCTTCTATTTTGTTCAGGAAAAAACAATCCTGAAGGTCAAGAAAAAGATCCAGACAGCAGTGTACAAATTGTAAGGGTTGGTAGTACACCCAGAGTGTCTGGTCAAACATAATATGTGTGTAAGGAATCACGGTAGGAACAATTTTCAAAGTTGTAAAGACAGTATTATTTTCTTAGGCTAGTTATTACTTTTTTTATTACTATTCTATTCTAAACTGTTCTATATCATCTTATGGGTATATTTTTATAATTGTAATCTTAGTATTAAATTCTCAATCAGACCTATAGTTAATTTAAAGACCATAATATTTTTTAAGTTTTTCTCGTTTGTGTAATTTACATTTTATTGAGTATCTTGTATCTTTTTATATCAATATTAATACCTTTTTATATAAGTGTTTGTAGTATTATTAAATACATAATACTTTTATTCATCATTGTATTTTATTTTAAGGTAATATTTCTGATTAGGTTTATATATCTGTTTGTCATATTACTTATAACTTTACAAAACACATTGTCACGATTTTTTCCAAATTTTCAAATTGTCCTTGGACAATAAAAAAGGTTAAACATATTTCAAATGGGTTGAATTATTTTTTTGAAACTTTCCTGAAGTTCTTCTTTGTTTAAAATTTTAAAATAGTATTGCCAATAAAGATTTTGTGGTAGAAAAGAACCAAACTTTGGGACTTATAACACATCAAAGGTTAAATATTTGTTAGTATTAAAAAAAGAAATTAAAAATTAAGTAAAAAAGTAAGTATTTTAAAAATGTATTACAGCCAACAACCACACAAGAAAGTTAGCTGCATTTAAAATTAAAGAAAAACGAAACCAACAACAACGTTTTATCTTTGTAATTAACGTAAAAAATAAAGTGATAATGTAAACATTGTACAAACTGGAGCAAAATGCCGTGGCGGAGTAACGACACGCTCCCAGACAGAGGGCTGGCCGGGTCGACGCAACTACACATACAGATATCGGGGGGATGCGGTCGACGCGCCAAGTGTAAGCTTGCGGCCTGGCGGTAAAAGGTTAAATAGATAAATAACTATTAATTTGATTTGTTTTATTTTAAGAAAAATTTACTTAAAACATTAGTTTCGAGCAGAGAAATGCAAGGGCACTCAAGAATATTTGAAATACTCTCTTTTATTGAATGAAGGGTCAATAACAAGCAGACGAGGCTCTCAAAAGGCCTGCGAGAAACAAGAAGGAACTAATACAGCAGCCAGATGAAATGTTATAAAGAAGAAAGTACGAGTAAGAGTAGAAGTTTATAATCTTGTTATAGTGTTCAGTAATTTCCAATACAAAATATAAGTAATTATATAGATGTTTGGTGGTCAAATATTACAATACACTTTTTTTCAATACCTTTTTCCATTTAATATACAAGTTTTGAATAGAATATTTTCTTTAACTCTATTCACTAAAATTAGAAGTGCCTCAATTCTACTCTTGTAGGAGAAAATAGATAGTTTCGCGACATTCACGGATGGGCGCAGCACATGTCCCTTATCTCAGTAATTCAACACAACCACAGCCGTATCCCGTTTTTAATTGAATTGTATGTTTTAATAGTAATTAATATTAATTGAATTTTGATTTAACTTATTAGAAAAATGTAACTTAAAACATTAGTTCGACGCAGAAAAATGAATGGGCATCAAGAATAGTGTTGAAACTCTTATTGAATGAGGTCATTATTACAAAGGCAGACGAGACTCAAAAGGCTGTCTAGAGAAACAAAGAAGGACTAAACAGCAGCCAGTAGAATGTTATAAGAAGAAAGAAAGTACGAACAGCAAGCCAGTGAAATGTTATAAAGAAGAAGAAAGTAACGAGTAAGTAAGAAGTTATAACTCTGTTTATTAGTTTCCGTATTTTCAATACAAAATATAAGAAATACATAGATGTTGGTCGAATATTTACAATCCACATTTTTCAATACCTTTTACATTAATATAAATGTTTTGAATAGAAATATTTTCTTGTAAACTCTATTCACTAATAATAAAGAGTGCTTCATACTCCCAGGTGGATCAAATAGATAGTTCGCCGAACAATTCACAGATGGGCGCAGCACATTCCTTTCAGTAATTCAACATAACTGTTTCATTGAATTGAAAGTTTAATAGTAATTAATATTAATAGATTGTTTTTTATTTTAGAAAAAATGTACTTGAAACATTAGTTCGAGCAGGAGGAAAATGAAGGACATCAAGAATAATTTGAAACTCTTATTGAAGAGGTCAATAACAAGCAGACGAGGCTCAAAAGGCTGCGTGAAACAAGAAAGAACTAAACAGCAGCCAAGGTGAATGTTATATAAAGAAGAAAGTACGATAGCAGCCAGTGATGTTATAAAGAAGAAGAAAGTACGAGTAAGTAGAAGTTATACCATTATAGTATCGTATTTCAATACAAAATATCTGTACGTCAGAAACCACACTAGCGTAACTCCAAATTTTTTCGATATTCTGGTTGTTGAGCATTCTGTATATATTTTTTTTTGCTTTATAAAGCCATTGTACCGTAAATTAGTTAATTAAATTTTCATACAATGTAAATTTCGCAACCTAATCAGCCAGTATAATATAATATTATTTTACATCCAATGTTCCGGTACTAAAATTTTCGGGCGGAGTAACTACCTAATTGGCACGCGTATGAATTTTTTTTTTTCTCTTCTAACCCTTTGTAGCAGCCCAACTACGTAACCGATCAGACCTCGTCGCGCGCTTTGTCCGTAAGTAAAATTTATCTTTTCGTATTATTAAATTAGCCCTTTGATGCCAAACGTATAAAATGAATGTAAACGTAAAGTAAATATGTGAATAGTAAAAAGTAACTTACCTTGAAGATCTTTTATTTGCTTGATGGAGATAGATTACAAAGGTTGGTGGCGCGTCGTCTCCCTTATGGCGACGAGCACGTTGTTATAAATTGTAATTTGTATCATTAAATGGCTAATACCGTCGCGAATTTGTTTTAGGCAGTTTACGTATCTGATGTATCTCACGTGTTGTTTGAATAGATGGCTACCATTTCCCCAACTTCTACTCCTCTTCTAGAAATAACCGTTCTTAGACTTACAGCTTCAATGTCTCGGGCCAAGACGCCGACACCCGGGTTGTGAGTCTACCTATTGTGAAGGGAAGTGAAATATTATTGTTTTGTATAAAGTAAAACGTGTACGCATAATTCAATAGAAACATTGGAATATTTTAGGCCCACCTAGAAGAATATACTTTTGGTTATTATATTCTGATTGGCAGCAAAGTGGCAGTACATAACTTTTCCTTTACCATCTAAAAGTGGTGCTTTTAAGTTTTTCGTAATTAAACTGAACTTATAAGATAAACTTTGTATTTTCTAGTATTTATTACTACGACCTCAGAGGTCACCTACCCCCATGTGTTATCGTCATACGGTACCCACATTTTTTATTGCGCCAATCTGCCTATTGATGTGCCTACTCTTGCCATCAACTGGTGATGAAACTTGAGTAAAAACGCCACGATGCCTGCCATTAAAATAGAATATTTGTCTAAAGTATGAGTTGGTATTTGAACTGATATCTAGAGGTGTATTAAATTAAATAGTGACAGGTTACAGTAAATGAACTCAGAAAGTCCTTAAGACTGTGTTTGAGAAACAATATTTTACCTACTCCTAGTAGCCTATTAAAAATAGACCACAATCAGGAAGTAAAACTTCTAGTGAACAAAGTGATATTATTAGAACATGGGGTTGCCAGTGTATTGAATCAGTGCTAGTTCACCTTTAGAAATCACCAAATTCCAAGTAAAAGTGTAAACATTTTAATAAACCGTTTATTTTTTAGACAACCAGCTTGAACTAAGTTCTGTACATAGTGAAAATTTATCAGCTTTAAAGTGTAGGCTAGTAAATGTTTGAACATACAGTTAGCTAAAAACTTGCTACCTACAGTGGAACCTAGAACAGCTTAAAGTGTTAGAAGCCAATTTTAAATGAATCATGTAGAACAAGTTTGCGGCTATGGAACAGGCAGTGAAAGAACAAATAGGCCCTATTTCTGTACAACCACCAACAATATCACAAGCTACTGCCAGTACCCCCACTTTGCCTATAATGCCTATTTATAATGCAAACAATGATTGTTTTAGTCAACCTATGTCTGGTTTAAATATGTTTAATAAGTTTAAACAACCCTGTAGAATGTTATTTACAAAATTTTAAACAGTAACAAATGGGCTTAGTAGTACCTGAGCTAATAAACTTTTTGAAAACTTTGTTTAAAACTAAAATGTGAAACTAGCCTATCAGAAAATGAAATTTTAGCATTGTTATACCATGTTATGCAAAAGGTTCCACTTTTAGCCAAAAATATACAGTGTAAGCTCTGTCATGCCCATGTCAACTATCTACACAGGGAATTAATTAGTGTTTTTATCCTGTAGGGCCTATTTGAAAGACTGAGACTAGATTTAGTTTATAGGCCACAAAGGTTTTGATGAGCCACTGTATGAAATACATCTATGACATCAAAGAGCTCAGTCAAGTTTTATTGTGTTAACATAAGTGAACAGGACATTGGTAACTTGTATAAAAAGAGGTATTAAGCCTACAGATAGAAATAAGTTAATTTTTTGAAAACAATCCCATTTGTCTTTACAGATTTGGAAAAATGTGTGTATAGCTAGTAACAATATAACCTTTAATGATAACTTAAGGGACAATTTAAGTAAGACATATGTTAACAACATGTATCCACCACAATGTTGAACTTAGAAGAAGTAGGCCTACTGTTAAAAACCCAAAGTTGTGTTTCAATTGTAATAGGCCTTGGTCACTTAGCAAAAAATTGTTTTAGGAATCCAAAAATACTAGTTGATAGGGGAGTGGTATTACACCACAACACCTAAAAATATCCCTCCCCGGTTTCAGAAGTTTAAGAATAATAAATTTTATAAATAGTAATACAGTAAGAAAAGAAAAACCACTATTTTATGAGAGTCTATGGTAAGGTAATTAAAAATTGGAGTAAATTAAAACTATAGAAAAACCTAATTTAAGACTAAATGTTAGACAGTGTAACAATATGCCTTTAATTGAAGCTATAGTGGGTAAAAATGTAAAAACAAAACTGCTTTATTAGATACTGGTGCTACAAGAGATATAATTAGTAAAGAATTTTATGATAGCCTATTGTTGAATAAAAATGTTTCTAAATTAATGAAGTCAGATGATAGAATGTTTGCTGCAAATAACACTGAAATAAAATGTTTTGGTTACTGTTATGCCTAAGATAAAAATTTCTAAATTTTGTTGGAAAGTAAAAATTTATTGTATTGGATAATTTTAAAATGGGACATTGTATTGGGAAACCCATTTATATCTAATAGCGAATTAATTTTAGATCTTGATGGAGATTCGTGTTATTTTAAATTCAATTGTAATGAGAAAATAACTATTGTCAGACAACAGCCATTTGAACATGAAGTAAACAAGCATTTGATGTAAAAATAGGGTTGCACTAGAGCTGAGGCTGAGATACAAAACCTTATAGGGGATTTTCCAAATGTTTTTAATCCAAAATTAGGAGAGGCTCTAGATTTGGAAGTGAGATTAGTTCTAAATGAGAATAATTGAACCCAGTACTTCAGCCTACTCCAGTCCAGCCTTTTCACCCAAAAAGGACCAGAGGACAGACTTGTAGTTAATTATACCGAATTAAATAAAAAGTTACAGAAAATTGATTTTCCCATTGGTGATTTAAATAATTATTATCAAACATCTAAGTGGAGCCAAATATTTTTCAATAATAGATTTAAGAAAAAGTTTTTTTGCAATGTCCATTATCACCTGATAGTCAAGATCTTACCTCATTTAGCACTATATTTGGTAAATTTAAAAAATTTAAACGAGTACCCTTTGGTTTACATGTTGGTAGTGCTGTATTGTCCGCCTATCTGGATAAAGTCCTAGACAATATAAAATTTAAATATGTGATAAATTTTTGTGATGATATCTTAGTGTACAGTAAAGACCCTTGATTCGCATTTAGTACATGTCAGAGAGATTGTAAATAGACTAAGCAAACATGGCTTAACGGCAAACCTAGAGAAAGCAAAGTTTTGTTTTGAGGAAATATCCTTTTTTTGGAGGAACTTAATAAAAAATAATACAGTAACTATAGATCTGGGCGAACAAGGAGTAATAAGAGAATTTATGGCCGCCTAAGAACGCCAAACAAATTTCACAGTTTTTAGGTATGACTAATTTTCTTTTTCAAAATTTATAAATAAATTATGCCGAATTATGTAATCCTTTAAATCGTTTAAGAAGGAAAAACGCTAAATTTGTTTGGACAAGTGAATGTCAAGATTCGTTTGTAAAGTTAAAAGAAGCTATAATGAATCCTCCTGTACTCCAGTTAGCCGATTTTTCAAAGCAATTTATAGTAATGACAGATGCTAGTGGAATAGCCGCAGGTGGTTGTTTGTTTACAGGAAAAACGACCAAAATGAATTAATGCCAATAGCCTATTACTCTAGGAAATTTACTGATGCCCGAATTAAAATATACTGTTTATGAAAAGAAAGTTTTGAGTGCACTAATTTGCATAGAAAAATGGCACGAATTTTTAGAAGTAAGAACCTTTAAATTAATAACTGATAACCAAGCCTTTAATCCTATGTCCTCAATCACAAAAGGAAGGTAGGAAGACTTGCCCGGTGGATCGAGAGGATTTTTGGAATTGCCATTTGAGGTTGAATTTAAAAGTTCCACCGATAATGCACTGGCAGATGCCCTATCACGTATGTTTGAGGGCGAGTCGACGGGAACACAGCTGATCCGAGCCCCAGTGACTGCCGGAACGGTCCAGACCAGGATAAAAATAGATTATCGATTTCCTTCTGCCATTCAAACTCCTCCCGAAGCAAAAATGTAAACCAACATCTAATGTAAAGCCTAAAATGCAGATAATATAATAAGTGCAATAACAAGGATAATTTGTGGTTGTTAATTAATGATTTGCCATTAGCATTTAAAGATTTTAGAAAAATATCAACTTCAAGATAAAGAAACTCAGAAAATCATTCAATCTGTAAAAAGCAATAATAACAATTTATGTTATTTTTATAAAAAACAATTTACTGATGTAACAAAAGGAATGTAAAAAGTAAGAGTAAGATATTTTTGCCTGTACAGTTTAGTTGATTTAGTATATGAATTCTTCCACAGTTCTTTAATAGGAGGTCATTTAAGGCATTGCTAAGAAACGCAAAGAAAAATTAATCAGTATTTTTATAGACCTGATTTAGACGAAATTTATAAAGGCAAAAGTGAAAGGATGTAATGTTTGTAAAATGAGTAAAGTGTGCCAAAGAAAATATGAAGGCGAATTAGTATCTGTCCCATTTAAGAACAATATGGATTTGTTTTATTCATAGATCTTTTAGGTCCCTTAGTGAGAACTAGAAACAGCAATGTATATTTACTTGTAGTTGTAGATGCTGCCAGTAAAATTTCTATGGCTAATCCCCTTTTGAGGGAATGTAAGAGTGCTGAAATATGTAATAAATTAGACCGCATAATTTTTAACAACTTTCTCTGTACCTAAAATAATAGTGTCAGACAATGCCGCATATTTTACATCACTGTATTTTAAGAAAGTTTCTTATTTAAGAATTTTATTGAACACCGTAGACTAGCGCCTTACAGGGCTAATGGAAATCAATCAGAAAGGCATATTAGAAACATATCTACATTATTACGTAGTTTCTATCATAACTGTCATAGTAATTGGGATAATGACCTAGGCTATATACAATTAAGTTTAAACACCGCCCATAATGAAAGCACTGGTTTTGCTGCCTTTGATTTAAAGTTTTTAATCAATTCCTGTAATAATGCATTAATCTAATTTATGGAAGCTAAATGATCTAATTGGTGAGAATTTGTCCAAGGAAACTGTTGTGTAAACATTTAAAGAGAGCTGTGGTCAATGTAAAAAAGAGTATAGCACATAACAGTAATAGACAAAAGTACTCAAGAGCAAAATGTAAAACATCCCTTTAAGTTGCATTCCATTAGTATGGATAAGAACCCACTATTTAAGCAATAAGGTAGAAAAGTTTTGTGCAAAAATTAGCACCAAAAATATATAGGAATTTATAGAATTTTATATTTTTTAAGCCCTGTAACTTGTATTGTACAACACACTGAAAATGTTTTGAATGTAAAAAAAGTTCATATTGTAGATCTAAAACCAAATTAAGACCTGTTCTGTATAAAAAAAAAACAAAACTTTGTAGCATCCCTAGCTTAAGGAACCACTTGCTGCCAAATTTAAAAGATAAGATAAAATCCAGGAAGTTAATTGTTTGGTGAATTCTTAACGAATGTTTCAATGGAAATAAAATATAGAAAAAGAATTTGTAAATAGACTTTGTATAAAGAAATGAGACAGAGTTGATCCTGTTTGTAATATAGGAAACAAATATGAAAAGTTGTGTCTGTCCCTTTTGTATGTATGTCAAAATATTTGAAGTTTGAATTTTGTGGAATATATATTTGAAGTGTTAAAATTCATGTAGATGTAAGATGTATAGGATGTTGTATGTAAATATGTATATTAAGAGTGATGAGTAGTAAATAAGAAAATGTGAGACTTAGCTTCTCGTGAGGGACGTTTCATTTCCAAAGTATTCGATCCATATTGGTAACTTGTCCGCAAGTCTCAGGTATTTAATGGCAAAACACTATACACAAAACACTGGTATGAATGCAAAAAAGAAGTATGAATGTGGCGCCTATATAACAAAACACTACACTACACTTGTTTCACGATTTAATCGCCTTAAAATGTCCCTTATTCCTTGCAACGACCCCGCAAAATTCTAAAACGCTGCAACGTGCCACTGCATGGAAAATAGTTTTGCCCTAAATTGATTTTCTTATTTTTGGTCCCTAAGCGAGCAGTCATAGAACTGCATTGGCATGCGATCTAGCGGATTTGATAGGAAACTTTTGAAACCCCGCGGCTATCGTATTGTTTATGGTTGAATTTGAATTTATGTAATTAATAAAAAGGTTGAATTAAGTTTGTTATTTAGAATATGTTTAAAGTAAAGCGACTAATCAGGTTGCGAAATCAAAACAGGGGGGATATTCTGTACCGTAAATTAGTTAATTAAATTTCATACAATGTAAATTTCGCAACCTAATCAGCCAGTATAATATAATATTATTTTACATCCAATGTTCCGGAACTAAATTATTGGGCGGAGTAACTACCTAATTGGCACGCGTATGAATTTTTTCTTCTAACCCTTTGTAGCAGCCCAACTACGTAACCGATCAGACCTCGCGCGCTTTGTCCGTAAGTAAAATTTATCTTTTCGTATTATTAAATTAGCCCTTTGATGCCAAACGTATAAAATGAATGTAACGTAAAGTAAATATGTGAATAGTATAAGTAACTTACCCTTGAAGATCTTTTATTTGCTTGATGGAGATAGATAAAAAGGTTGTGGCGTCGTCCTTATGGCGACGAGCACGTTGTTATAAATTGTAATTTGTATCATTAAATGGCTAATACCGTCGCGAATTTGTTTTAGGCGAGTTTACGTAGCTGATGTATCTCACGTGTTGTTTGAATAGATGGCTACCATTTCCCAACTCTACTCCTCTTCTAGAAATAACCGTTCTTAGACTACAGCTTCAATGTCCTCGGGCCAAGACGCCGACACCCGGGTTGTGAGTCTACCTATTGTGAAGGGAAGTGAAATATTATTGTTTTGTAAAGTAAAACGTCGTACGCATAATTCAATAGAACATTGGATATTTTAGGCCCACCTAGAAGATATACTTTTGGTTATTTATATTCTGATTGGCAGCAAAGTGGCAGTACATAACTTTTCCATTTACCATCTAAAAAGTGGTGCTTTTAAGTTTTCGTAATTAAACTGAACTTATAAGTAAACTTTGTATTTCTAGTATTTATTACTACGACCTCAGAGGTCACCCACCCCGCCCCATGATGTTATCGTCATACGGTACACCGTAACAATGTAACTCCTTAAAAAAAACCTAGCAGGGAAATAGGAGTGTTTGAAATAGCTTAATTCCAAAGGGATGTAAGAACCAGAACAGCGTAAGGTCACTTAATATGTTATGGTCTCCTCACAAAAATTTAAAAAGTACAGAGCGTAACTCCAGCTGGGAGTTTACGCTACTCTGGACTCAACTTTATTGTTGCTAGAATGGTTGATACAAACAGCTGTTTTTATTTTCTAGAGTAGTTGTGCATGTCTCAGCTGATTGGTCGAATGTGAAATTTACATGAATTGATGCCCCTAACCTAAACTTATAGTTTCATCAACATGAGCAGCAGAGCGAAACTTATTTTACAATTAGCTTTGGAGGACAATGTAAATAATTCTCAGCAATTACTATTATTACCAGAACAAAACTACTAAAGAAAACAATGAAACAAACGTCTTAAGCTTGTCTTCGATGGACACAAATTCCTGCACCCTCATTGACATCATTAACAGGTAAGCCTGGTTAAAATATACTTATACAATTACTTGTGTTGCAAACCAATTTTTTTACTGTTATATAACTCTTAGCCCTCATTTTTTTTCTAACAACTGGTATTATTCTTTTGTTAAACCTCTGGGTCCCAAAACCTTGTTAAAAACTCTCCAGCAACTTCATCCCTACCACTTATAGGGTTTAAAACACTTATTGGTAATCAAATTGGTATAGATTGATAAATCTGTTTACAATACTGGTGTGAGTTACTTTCAAGTTGGCTGAGCCTATCCGTACAAAATTAAATTATAAGCATACCACAACAATAATTATACTATTAGCCTATTTTCACTGAAGGTCGTAAAAATACAATAAATTTATATTTTGCAGGCAGTTGATCCGTTTGTTCTTCTCAACAATGAAAAAGAATATATAATGGAAGTCGAATCAGAAAGTAATAAAGAATTCGCTACTGATGAAAATATTGTTTGGAATGATGGTATTACCAACCAGGATTTTCAGTCATATGATATCTCCTTTTCATCGCAAGGTAAGTGTTCATCAAGAATGTTTTAAACTCACTACTATAAAAGACTGCAGTATAATAAGCGACCAACCCGTCGAATACCAGTATATATCGATAGTCAATATCGAAACTATTGAGTACATAAACATTCGAATTATAAATATTTAAAATTAATAACATTGTCATCTGTTTATTATTTTAGATATTACAGCTGAATTAGACTGTGAATTGAAATAACTATGATGTAATTACCGGTAGGATATTTTGGTTGTGGTAGATAATCACGAATATCGATACTACGATTATATGAATAGTCGATATACTGTTAATCGACTGATGGTCATTTATTATATTGCAGCCCTATAAAACCATTCACCATGATGGGAAAGTTTTGTAAAAGTATATAGTAGACTTGTTTTTTGTCATACTACACAAATAATAGCTATTTGTATACTTAAGCTTACCCATGAAGTGAGTGTTTTTCGTTCTTACAGATTAAGTGTGTTACAAGTACATTCATACGTATATATTTATCTTAAAATTTTTGGTGCATATACAACTAATTCATATTTTTTAAAGCTGCTTTGATGATTGCAAACTGCTAAAAATATGTAGTTTACCATGCTTGATATTGCAATTTTAATCTCAAGTTTGACATTCGGCCTTCTTTTTGTAGAGACAAATTTTTATGTTGTACAAAAGTGAATAAAATTTCAATAAAACAAATGTTTTGTCATACTAATTTACAAATGATTCTACCAAGGCTTTCATACATTAGTTCATACTGGACCTAAAAATGTGATGCTTAAACACTTCTAATTATATATACTTTAATTATGATCTTCAGCGGTTGTGTTTAATCAAGTTTTAAATTTATAATACCACATTTATAACCGATAATTCACAATTTCATATTTTTCAGGCCTAGTTGCTGAAGAAGAGGATAGTCTTCAAGAATTGGCTGTCTCTGGTAATGCAGATATCCCATCACCAGGAACTTCTGTTTTGTCATCTAACGTAGATGACACTGATATTGATAGCACATACTGTCCTCGTTTCAACTCAGAGTCAGAACTATCTACTGATGAGAGTCTATAGTGAGTATTCCTAGAGTTGCTTCAAAGGTTTCAAGTGACAGTACTTCTTATGTGAGGAGGAGCCAAAAGATAGCTCAAGACAAAATTCTACTGGTTCCTTACACTGATTCGGACACGGAGGAAGAAGCAAACAAAACCAATCCTAATGTAAAAAAAGGAAAGAAGAGGGTGAGGAATGAAAACAAATGGAAAAAATGTGTGAGGAAACAGCTAAGAGTTAGTGGAAAAAACTATCTTAGTGCTAAGGGAGCAGAGATTAAAGCAAGATCTCTGAAATCTCCTTGCAAATCTACTTGCCGTCTCAAGTGCTATCAGCGCTTTACAAAGATCAGAGAGAAGGTATATTTTCAGATTTTTGGAGAGAAGACAGAGACTGGGATTCTAAACGTCAGTTTGTTGTTTCCTGTATAAGCAGCAAGCCTGTCGCTAGGTCCAGGAAGAAAGATGGCTCAAAGGGAAACCGGGCTCAAAGTAATAAATTTAGTTTTCAAATAAATAGTTGTGAAGAAATAGTCTGCAAAACATTTTTCCCTAAACACTCTGGCTATCTCTGAGATGTTTATGCGAATATCACAACAGAAAACAAGCAAGACAGGAAATGGTTGAGCCTGACCAAAGAGGTAAACATGTACCTGGAACAAAAATTAAGAATGAAATAATAGATGGAATTTAAATCTCATATTTCAAAATATCCAGCGTATCAAAGCCATTACAGCAGAGAACGTACAAGCAGGAAATATTTGGGCAATCACCTCAACATTAACAAAATGTATGGACTGTATGTTGAAGAGTGTAGAGAAAAACAAGTTAATCCTGCAAAGAAGTGGTTGTTTAGCAAAGTGTTTAATGAGGACTTTAACATGGCATTCAAGTTACCAGACAATGACACATGCGATGTGTGTGATGAATTTGAATGTAGATTGAAGAATAAACAAAATTCAGAAGAATTGGAAGAGATTAGCAGGAGACACCAAGAGCATTTAGATGAGGCTGCGTCCAGATATCGTTTGAAAAGGGAAGACAAACTTCATGGAAAAGAAGATCACAAAAGCAAAGTAGTAATGGCTGACCTTCAAAAATGTCTCCCTACACCTAATCTTACAAATTCACAAAAGCTTTTACCTAAGGAAACTTTGGACACTAAATTACAACGATTCATGATCCTGCAAACAATAAGACCTGGTGCATGCTATGGGATGAAGTAACAGGGGGTAGAGGTGGAAGTGAAATGGCCTCTTGTTTTTATGCTTGGGCAAGTAGAGATATTATTGAAAGCGGAATTGAGAAATTAACCGTCTGGACAGACAACTGTAGCGGACAAAACCGTAACATGAACATGATTTTAATGTATATATGGTTATTGAAAAACTAGTCCAAACTTGAGAGAGATAAATCACAAATTTTTGCTTCCAGGTCACACACATATAGAAGTAGATGGCCAACACAGTATAATAATTGAAAGAGCCAAGAAACATATTTCTGGCAACACAATATATACATGTAATGATTGGGCAAATTTTATTGCTTCCTGTAAGAAGAGAAAGACCCCTTTGAAGTTAAGAGAATGAATTTAGAAGATTTTCTAGATTTCATGGCCATTGTGAAAGGCAGAAAATCTGCTTTCGTAGCAAGAAAGAAAAACACTGATGGTGAACCCTTTTTGATATCTGCAACTGTGTGGTTGCAACTTAGATCTGACAAAGTGGGTGTTCTTTTTTACAAAACTAATTTTAAAAATGACACGTTCAAAGAAGTTGACCTAACCAGACGATCTCTGAGAAATCAAGAAGTTACAATGCCTACAACCATCCCTCAGCTAAGACAGAGCAAAAAGCCAATCAGCTCACAGAAATACAGAGATCTCATGACAATTTTACAATGGGTACCTAATGAGTATAAAGCTTACTTTCAACTCCTGCCCCATGGAGAGGATGCGGGGAGACTTTCCAGATGAAGATTCAACGTCAGTTGAGTTATTTTAAAAAAATAATTTATCATCTACCAATGAATTTCATGTTTTAAATTTTTGACTTAACCTTACTTATGTAAACACATTAATAAATAAGTATTTTTAATTTAGATGTATATAAAAATAAAAGCGTATCTTAAATATATGTGTTTTTTATTTTGAACCATAAAAGCGTAAGTCCCTTACCAAGCTATTAAAAAATTTCAAAAAAAATTATTAAACCAAAGTCATGAATAATTCACCTCTAAAAACATAAAAAACATAATAATTCATAAAAAGTCCAAGCCATAGAATTGTTACAGTAAAGAAACATATGTTCTTACAAGTTTTGTGCTCTCCTGTAAAATTAGTGACATGTGAGTTGCGCTAGTCTGGTTCTGAGGTACAGATATAAGAATGTATATAAATGTTTGTCAAATATTACAATCCACTTTTTTCAATACCTTTTACATTAATATAAAGTTTTGAATAGAATATTTTCTTTAACTCTATTCACTATAATTAGAGTGCCTCATACTCTGTGGAGAAAATAGATAGTTCGCGACATTCACGGATGGGCGCAGCACATGTCCTTTCAGTAATTCAACACACTAACCGTTTTTATTGAATTGTATGTTTTATGGTAATTAATATTAATTGATTTTGTTTTATTTTAGAAAAATTTACTTAAAACATTAGATCGAGCAGAAAATGAAGGGCATCAAGAATATTTAAAACTCTTATTGAATGAGGTCAATAACAAGCAGACGAGGCTCAAAAAGGCTGCGAGAAACAAGAAGAAGGACTAAACAGCAGCCAGTGAATGTTATAAAGAAGAAGAAAGAAAGTACGAGTAAAGTAGAAGTTATACTCGTTATAGTTTCGTATGTCAATACAAATATAAGAAAGTATATAGATGTTGGTCGAATATTACAATCCACTTTTTTCAATACCTTTTACATTAATATAAAGTTTTGAATAGAATATTTTCTTTAACTCTATTCACTATAATAAGAGTGCTTCATACTCTGTGGAGGAAAATAGATAGTTCGCGACATTCACAGATGGGCGCAGCACATGTCCTTTCAGTAATTCAACATACTGTTTTATTGAATTTTAAGATTAATAGTAATAATTATTAGTTGATTTGTTTTATTTTAGAAAAAATTTACTTAAAACATTAGATCGAGCAGAAAATGAAGGGCATCAAGAATATTTGAAACTCTTATTGAATGAGGTCAATAAAAAGCAGACGAGGCTCAAAAGGCTGCGAGAAACAAGAAGAAGGACTAAACAGCAGCCAGTGAATGTTATAAAGAAGAAAAGTACGACAGCAGCCAGTGAATGTTATAAAGAAGAAGAAAGTACGAGTAAGTAGAAGTTATACTCGTTATAGTTTCGTATTTCAATACAAATATAAGAAAGTATATAGATGTTGGTCGAATATTACAATCCACTTTTTTTCAATACCTTTTACATTAATATAAAGTTTTGAATAGAATATATTTTCTTTAACTCTATTCACTATAATAAGAGTGCTTCATACTCTGTGGAGAAAATAGATAGTTTGGCGACATTAACAGATGGGCGCGGCACATGTCCTTTCAGTAAATTCAACATACTGTTTTTATTGAATTTTAAGTTTAATAGTAATTAATATTAATTGATTTTGTTTCATTTTAGAAAAATTTACTTAAAAACATTAGTTAGAGCAGAAAATGAAGGGCATCAAGAATATTTGAAACTCTTATTAAATGAAATCATTACAAAGCAGACGAGGCTCAAAAGGCTGCGAGAAACAAGAAGAAGGACTAAACCGCAGCAAAGTGAATGTTATAAAGAAGAAAGTACGAGTAAGTACAAGTTATAATCGTTATAGTTTTCGTATTTCAATACAAATAATATAAGAATGTATATAGATGTTTGTCAAATATTACAATCCCACTTTTTTCAATACCTTTTACATTAATAAAAAGTTTTGAATAGAATATTTTCTTTTAACTCTATTCACTATAATTAGAGTGCCTCATACTCTGTGGAGAAAAATAGATAGTTCGCGACATTCACAGATGAGCGCAGCACATGTCCTTTCAGTAATTCAACATACCGTTTTATTGAATTGTATGTTTTATAGTAATTAATATTAATAGATTTGTTTTATTTTAGAAAAATGTACTTAAAACATTAGATCGAGCAGAGAATAAAGGGCATCAAGAATATTTAAAACTTTTATTGAATGAGGTCAATAACAAGCAGACGAGGCTCAAAAGGCTGCGAGAAACAAGAAGAAGAAACTAAACAGCAGCCAGCGAATGTTATAAAGAAGAAAGTACGACAGCAGCTAGTGAATGTTATAAAGAAGAAGAAGAAAGTACGAGTAAGTAGAAGTTATACTCGTTATAGTTTCGTATTTTCAATACAAATATAAGAAAGTATATAGATGTTGGTCGAATATTACAATCCACTTTTTTCAATAACCTTTTACATTAATATAAAGTTTTGAATAGAATATTTTCTTTAACTCTATTCACTATAATAAGAGTGCCTCATACTCTGTGGAGAAAATAGATAGTTCGCGACATTCACAGATGGGCGCAGCACATGTCCTTTCAGTAATTCAACACACCGTTTTATTGAATTGTATGTTTTATAGTAATTAATATTAATTGATTTGTTTTATTTTAGAAAAATGTACTTAAAAACATTAGATCGAGCAGAAAATGAAGGGCATCAAGAATATTTAAAACTCTTATTGTATGAGGTCAATAACAAGCAGACGAGGCTCAAAAGGCTGCGAGAAACAAGAAGAAGGACTAAACAGCAGCCAGCGAATGTTATAAAGGAAAAAGTACGACAGCAGCCAGTGAATGTTTTAAAGAAGAAGAAAGTACGAGTAAGTAGAAGTTATACTCGTTTATAGTTTCGTATTTCAATACAAATATAAGAATGTATTAAAGATGTTGGTCAAATATTACAATCCACTTTTTTCAATACCTTTCACATTAATATGAGGGCTCTAACTGCAAAAGTCACATTCTCAATTTTTTTCGAAATTGACTTTTGGGTATATTCTAATTATATTCATAGCTTTGCACATATTGATCTAAGAGTTTTAAAGCAAAACTAACAGTATCCCACTTTATTTTAACGGTGAAAATTACGTTTTGTTTTCAAAACTCACATTCTCCAAAGTCTTTGAATGCAAAATTCACATTCTCCATTTCAGCCAATAGGAAGGCTTGTTTGAGTCACGTGACACTGGCACCCTGTATCGTCTGTTTTGCTAATGTTTTGTAAGTAGGAAGTCAGTGTAGTGGTGTACTGTTTCTGTTTTATGCGTTAAATAGCTTAAAAAATGGATATTAGTGTAAGACCAAGTGATAAAAGTAAAGGAGAAACACCCAGGAAGAAGGTTCGAGCACCAAACCACTGGAAAAGAGCCCAGGCAAAAAAGAAAAGGTAACCAAAACCTTCATACATAACCTCTATGTTCATAACCTATTTGCCCATGTTTCAAAAGACCGGGTTAATTAAGAAATAAAACTTTTTATTGCATAAATATTTACTTATTTAAAACTATATTTAACTTACGTACCGGGTCTGAGGCATAGCTTTTGGATGCTTGTCATTCTCTAGGCGTATGCAATTTTAGCAAATAGGACTTAGGCCTTTGTTTACTTTTGACACGAAATGCTAATATATCATTGTGGTTCTCTGAGACAAGAAAATAGAAATAATTGCTTGAATAAAATGTTAGAATCAGCATATTATTTTTTATTTTTTTGTTTTCAGATATGCTCCGAAGGGTTTTCCGGATTTTCCTACGTGTAACCACACCAAAAGGCGCCCTACTTTGCCGATCATTGACAGCCCAGGACATAAGAAGATTTCATTCTGCTTTTTATAAGGAACATGATAAAATATACCAAGACAACTTTGTTCTAAAGCATATAACAATGAACGTTGATAAAGCGAAGAAGACCCAAAAACCAAAAAAAATATTAAAAAACAAGCTAGAGCAAAATATTTCATAACAAACCGTGAGAAGAAAATGGTTCCGGTGTGTTTGGGTACTTTTCTGAGGGCCTTAAAATATTTCCAGATTTAGAATTAATAAAATTGCTGACCGGTTTTATTACAAACATGAAATGCCGAAGGAGAGGAGAGGCGGTGACACTACTGGTAACAGATTTGTGGCTAAAAAAGAAAGTATTATGACGTTTATTAATAGTTTAAAGTGCAGTGAAACTCATTACTGTACAAACAGAAGTGGCCGGAAAATATTTGCCTGCAGAACTAAATATAAAGAAGCTCTGGCGAATGTATCAGACCAATGCGGAAGATCACCTTAAAGTGAAAGACAGTTATTTTAGATATATTTTTAATAGGAAAATACAACTTGGGATTCGGATCACCTAGGGTGGACGTATGTTCTACTTGCCTAGAATTGGCAGAAAAAATAAAGTCGACAAAGAGTGATGCCGAGCGAAACATGCTTCTTGTTGAGAAACGGGTCCACAAGCTACGATCACAAGCATTTTACGGTTTGTTACAAGAAGACCGTGAAAGATCTCCTAATATTATCTTTCGATTGCCAAAAAAAAATCAACCTCTACCTAAACTTCCGGATCAGTCCTCCTACTACACCCGTCAGCTATATTTAAATAATTTTTGTGTTGTAAAGGGCCATTCAAAATCCAAACTTGACAAAGATAATGTAACAGCTTACACGTGGACAGAGAATGAGTTTTCTAAGGGATCCAATGAGATTTCATTCCTGTTTATATGACACTTTGAATTCTATTGATCTGACCCCCTACATGACTGTTCGACTTATTAGCGACGGGTGTGGGGGTCAAAATAAAAATTCAATTTTAATCACTATGGTGTGCTCATGGTTTGTCAATGCACCTGATAACATCAAGGAGGTACAGTTAGTTTTCCCAATGACAGGTCATAGTTTTATCCCCCCAGATAGGGTGTTTGGCAATGTCGAGAAGGAGATTAAAGCGATGTGAAGTAGTTGTAAGCCCACAGGAGTACATTGACATCATAGGAAATTTTGCTACAGTGAAAAAACTTGGCGTTGATACTGTGAAACCTTGATTGGAAATCTGAGGTGGAGCAAACACATACGCAAGACAAGTACATGGCATTTTGGTTATCCAGTCTTGTAGGCGGGTCTACTTTACTAAGGAGAGTAATGGTAACAATGAAACGGTTTTGGTACAAGGAGAATGTACCTATCGCCTAAAAGCAAATCCTGAACAAGCAGCAAGAAAGTATAGTAAAAAGAGGGAGAAGCCTTAAACAACATAAGACCAGTGACTATTGTTAAAGGTAACAGTGTTGGAAAGGAAGAAAAAAAGGCTGATGTAAAACACTCTTCTACTAAAACATTATGGAAATGAATGGCGACAGAATGAATCCCTGGAGTTTTTTAGACATGTATTAGATGACCCTGAAGGTCGAAGTAATTGGTGACGATGAGGAAGGTTGCCAACGAGCCGAAGAGATGCCTTGTTACCAAATTTAAAATACTGTACAGAAGTCCTAAATGAATAGGCAATAAAACTTTGGTTCTCTGATTTCTTCATTTTATGAGTTTTAATACCGTACCTTATAAATCCCCAGTAATTATGTCTAAGCATATTAATTTATTACTATTTTCTTGTCTTTGAAAGCCTACAATGTTTGGTGTCAAAAGTAACAATCTCCATATCGGATTATTGCAAAAACTAACATTCTCCAGTTTGAGAATACAAAACTCACATTCTCCAAAGTTTAAAGGCATTTTTCACTATGTTAGAGTGCTTTTATATACAAAAAATGTTGTAAATCTAATTCGATGGAATGCCAACTCTAAGAACATATAATGGTTACCAAGAGTTACTTTATTTATAATGGGC
>NW_025784650.1:0-24588 GCF_021130785.1 Homalodisca vitripennis
AAATAAATTTAACATTTATCTTAAAAAATCCATAGTCTTATATATTTAAGGACCATTCGATTTTTGAGAATTGCATCTAAGGGCGTGGTTAACTGCGACGATATATTAAAAAGTATATTGTTATACTAGTGTTAGAAGAGTATTTCTTCATATTATAAAAACACTTTAAGTATCTGTTTAATAATTATAGACCCATTCCTAAGTTGAGCACTAATTATTTTTAACGCGCCTCACAATGATCGTTTTCCCCTCAAGGGGGTACCACTAGATAAAGCGGTTGTATAAAAATCACATATATGAATTTTAAACACGTCAATTCAAATTCTACATGTTTAAAAATAAATTCTATTGCTGTTGAGGGTCGTACATTGACTATACAGGTATCAGCTAAGGATGTGGAAGGATAGTGGGTGGCTGGGATTTTGTGGTCAGATTCGATTAGGCTCTGGGGACCATTCACAGTGTAACCACAATGCGGGTGAGGTCCAGTCACGTGGGGTTTGGTGATAACAAACTGAATAGTCACAATACACGGAACGTTTTTTTTATGGTAATTATTGCTTATTTAGATTAAATATTTTAATTATTAAGGTTTAATATATGTACACTTGATGTTGTTTTCGGTGTAATACCGATTATACCACGGATTTATTATATTATTTATATATTATTTTATAGATGAGGTATCAATTCAGAATGTCATAAAAATATCGTTATACACCAATATTTCCATGGAACATAGATGGGAATAGTAGTCCTAGTTTCTTATTTTTAGCGATTCTAAGTTATAATGATCAACTGTATTAAAAATGCAACAAATTTAATTTAAATTTCAACGAAAATAATGTCCTTTTTTAGCCAACAAACATTGTTTAAGAATTTTTTACATTCATATAAAAATGAATTATAACAAGGTTATTTTGTAATATAATAACGTTAAATTTAATTTCTATACTAAAAACTCAACACTTAAAATATGAATATCAAACGCTTTTCTACTATAACTACGTCCTTGCCTTATTCTAATGTATAACCAAGACCATAATTATTAATTTAAGATGATGATTTAATGAATTAAAAATTTAATTTTTCTCTCTGTATAAAATTCCATATCGTTTGTATTTATTAGTCTAAGATATATAAAACTATGTAATCAATGGTAATAAATTACAACGCTTGTCCGTCTAATATTCATTAAATATGGTATACGACTGTAGTTGTCCATCATCACTGGTAAATCGCTGTAATAAAAAAAAACAATCCATTATATTCAATATGGCATTGAGAAAGTGCTGTTAGAGATATAACAAGCCTCCAAACATTGTAAAAAAATCATAAAATATCCCCTTCAAATCAATGTACTTGGCTTTCGACGCTTATAAAGGGAAAAAAAAAAATAAACCACTTTAAAACTTTGTTGCTTAAAAAGGACCTTTTAATTCCACCATGACGTAGTCATGGTGATCCTTCAGAAAACTTGTTGCAAGTAGGGGATTAGAGTTAATAGCCGAGAAGCAGAGAGCCTGTTGCCCTTTTTGTATAGTAGGCTTATAAGCACACAAATTGGGTTTGGATTTCCTATCAAACAGTAGAGAAACTTCCTTGGGCTAGATTTGGTAAAGGTTTAAAAAAGTAGTGGATAGAATCTTTATATATACAGGGTGTATATTATGTCTGGAAACACCCTAAAATATATCCTTTAATAATTTAAATATAAATTTGAAACCTCTTACAATCGTGATAGAGATTGGGCATCTACTTTTTTGGAACAATGTTTTGTTATATCACCACCAACGGGGGACGTCCTGCCGAGGGTATCGTGAATAATTCTTAATGGAAACCTATACCTTGTGATACATAAATTTTAAAGGTAATAGCTTACTGAATTGAATGCCACAAACCGCATCTCAAGGGAATTATTCTATCAGAAAATAGAGCATTTTTAGTATTGAAAATTTACTGATGTTCAACAATGTAATTTTAACATGGTTCTTGCCACAAAATGTGTTACACTAATTTTTTAGCATTTTTTAAATGTTCAATTAAAATAAAATAAACAATTTATTTTTAAGCTGGTTTCATTAGTACAAAATTTACCAGTTTTTTATTACAATGAATAAAACAATGAACCCAAACAATTCAAATCTCGATTAAGACACTTTTTGTTGTCAAAGGCATTTTACTCCGTTGATGAGTTTACGATGGGCCGCTGGGATGAAAATTAGCATTTTATTATTATTTTCTATTTATCCTTTTTCTGATATCCAAAACATGCAAAATACAATATATTGATAGGTTCACACATGAGTATGTGGAAATTAACTGTGCCTATGATAAGATAGATTTTAGTTTATAGATTTTTAAATCAATATGTTTGAAATGACGCTTGCAATGCGATTTTGTTAATTTTTTACTGCAATAAAGAATTATTATTATTATTTGTTTTACTTATACAATAAATATTTCAGAGATTGTCTGCAGATATTTCGTACATTAATTAATAGTATAAAGTAAAAAGATATAACGCTACATCGTTTTCTACAGGGATTAGTTCTATTGTATTTCCTGTCCAACTTTGAAGTTAGGCAGAGAGTCATAAAATCTATCACTAAGTGTGCTCACCGTTTGAGCAGTCATAATAATGATTTTATGTTATAAAATATAAAATTAATTTTTGAAATAAAATGAGGCCCACACGCTTGCTGTTTAAAGTTTATTGTCGCCTTCAGACATTCGTGTTAAAGCACGTAACACATTTATGTGCGTTACATGTATCCTGGAGTTAACCTGGGAACTCTGTTTGTTTTAGTTTCGTGACTAACAATGAACATTCTCTACTCCCACATTGTTATCTGAACTTATTTATGTGTTACAAGATATTATATCCCTCGTGCGCATATTAAAAGTTTCTTTGGACACGTTACTATATGTTCACAATGGAAGTCTTGATCCGGATTTTCAAAAACAAATTAAAGCTTTCAATTATTTTCAATTCAATTTAAATAAATGTTGATTAATATTAACAATAGGTATGGATAGCGTTGGCGCTATGTTTATTATTTAAAATACGAACTCTTGCTGTAATTTAAAATACTTACCGTCATTCTAAACAATGAATTTCTTAGTGAGGTGTAAACACTTCCGTTTTGAATGACAAATTTTACATTGTAAACAAGTTAAGCACACAAATCGTAACCCGGACTATTTTAACAATATATAAAACTCAGGTACCCTTGGAGACATATGTCTTAAAATAACTTTTATACTTACAATAGACAACATCTATTACGATGATTGTAGGAATACTATAAAATATTAAAAAAAACAACTAATTATCATAATACTAAAATATACAAGTTCTTCTTTGGAAAGTACACTAAAAAATAGAGCCAATTTATAGTTTTGATTTTCCAAAAAAAGACTATTTGACCAATTTTAACTTCCACGCAAAATAAAATATTTTGTTTGGTCAGCTATGTAGCATATATTTATTTCCCAAGTTATTGAAACTAATATACAGTTATTTTCATTGTAATTTATAATGGTGCAACGATTTTTGAAATACTGCAAAACTGGTTATTCAAAAAGTGCGGTTAAAAAAGCAATAAATATAAATGTTTTGCTTTGAAAAAGTCACACTAAAAGTAAAGAAACGTAATCTTGTTTTGATTTTCCAAAAACAAAGAAATATATATTATTTTATAAAAAAACATTTAAATAACCTATTTTCACATGCTCTTAAATTTTATATATTTTTCATTAAACATCGGATGGAAACGCAAAATAAGACAGGCAATAAACTAATTGGCAACTAACCCAGCAAACAAAAAGTTTTACTTGGTAAGTTACATGTGATGCATTATTTTTACCAATCAATTTAAATTATTATATTTTTTATCAGTCCCAACCTCTAGTAACACTGGAGAAACCATCCGTTCCAAAATTATTCACATAAAAATTTCTATGATTCGATCCCACATATTGGAGCGAGGAGTTTTGCCGATGAAGCCGCAACCTGCGTAACGAAGTCATGGACCCGCGGGATCCAGATTGAATTGCCGGGAATTCCGTTGCTCATTGGCACACAAGTGGCACTCAGCATCCTCTCAGTAACAGAATTAGCTACTAAATTATCAAAAAATATTCGTATAATGAATGTTGGTTGAAATAAGTAAAAACCAAACTGGTGAATAAGAAGCATGCTAAATTAAAAACACGTTAAATATAAAACATAAATTGGGTGTCATATCGTAATTTTCAACGTTATCTCGGTATTTTTCCATTTCTGTCAATAAAATAAATTGAATAAACTTAATAGTTATTACCTAATTAATTAGTAATATTGTTTTCTTAATGCATTTTATGTACTGATGGCGAAATTTTAAAGATCACATTTGAAATCTGCTGACATATTTGAATTTAGAGAGAAATAATGTATGAATTTAAAAGATCTAAAGCACATATAATATTTTTTTCACAGTTAAAAATCGCTAATTATGAAGAACTTTTACTAGGATTAAGACTAAATTTTATAAATAAAAGTAACCAAACAAAGTCAATGTTAATAAAAGTCGGATAACAGTTTAAGTAACGATGCTGGAGAAAGAAAATATGATATTGGTTCGACAGAAAGAGAGAGATTCAATATATCCTTGCGGATGATTCCTTTCACTCAATATTGGGAGTGAAATTGTGGTCTTTTGGGTGTTGGGGTGGAAAAGTTCCTTTCATCCTTTCGATCCGTGGTCATAACCGAACGGTTTCTTTAATAATTCTATCATTAAAGGAAAAGTTTTCGTTTTTCAATCAGAAGCTGTCGATATATGAGAGCGAGTATAAGATCATATGATTAACTTCACTTTTACTGCAAGAATAATAATAAGAAGAAGAATTTATTCTAAAATATAAAAAAATACTTGTGTTATATTTGACCTTACCACAGACTCTAACACTAATAAGTTCATAACCTAGATTTCCAACTTATACTTAGTTTTCACTATATCCCCAAGATATATGCTGAAGGTCAGTGATATCCCAGCTAATTGCAAAAAAAATCAGCTGTTCATTCCGTTGTTAATTAAGTGCAACTGCTGCTGTATAAAATGAGAATACCATGCATAAAGCTGCCGGTTTTTGTTTTTTTTTTTACAAATTATTGAGTTTTTAAATAGGGTATGCAATAGTAAACTGACATTTTCTTGTATAGAATAACTGTTATGATGACTAAAGACAGTTATCACACCATACTTATGTATTATATACAGTATAATTACCAGTAGGACAATAGGCGTTAATTATAATATAGATTTATTAATCACGTAATGTATAAATAGAGGGTCAGTCACGTTGTAAAATTCCTCTGTTTCGCTGTTGTCTTTTTAAGCGCTCATTTGACGATTCCCACTTTCAATCGATTCGCATTAAGGATATTCAAATGTTTCCTACTATTTGTGAGATATAACGTGTTATCAGTTACTTTTTCCTTATCTTTATTCAACCCTGAGAATCTTAATGAAGTCATCAACTACAACTTTCTGCACTGGAAGAAATTGTGTTTTGAGCATATATATATATATATATATATATATATATATATATATATATATATATTATATATATATACATATTATATATATGTATAATATATATATATTATTATATAAATATATATATATTATATATTTTTTATTTATTTCTCTGAAACTATCACCTATATAGTTAGTTTATCAATCAAGAACTTAAGAAGGGAAATTTCTGAATATGTTTGTCCTATGATCTTGGACACGAACGTTCTTATATTATAGTCTCTGGATTGGTCAACTTCTTAGGAGGTAGACGTATTCTGATAGAAATAGGTAATTTGTTAAAGTTATATAATTTGTTTAACTTTAGCTAAAGATCTGCAAAACGGATTTCGTAAAACATTTGTCCTTAACAAAGAGCGGTCATTTTAAAATTGAAATGACTATTCCGGTTCAATGGAAATGAAAAGATTTCGGTTTTCCAATAATCTTTCGTTTCAATAGTTTTCGGGTGTTTTTAAGTCGACAGAAAGACTTTTATAAGTACAAACGGCTCTATAAGTACAGCCTTAATCCCAAAATAAATCCTTATATATGAACGTAATTTTTGTGTTATTGTTAAGCGTTGCTTAAGGAATCTTATTAATTCATTTATTATATCCGTTCGATAATCTGTTAATAAAAATTATCCAAAGTGGTGGAAATTTGCACTGGTACGACGTTTCTACCTGAATTTAACATAATGCAGAAAAAAACTACCCTGTGAAAAATCTAAGTATATGAGGAAACTACTTACCAGTTATAAAAAATGTTATATTCAAAATGATTATTAAACACATAAGGCACACACTAACCAATTTTTTATTCAAACGAAAACTTCTAGTTATACAGGGTTAATTCAAAAATTTGAAAATAGGTATATAGAATAAGAATGTAATAACCAATATTAAATTTGTTTCTATATAATTCTTTCACGTCAAAAAATTATTAAAAAACATTTTAAAATTATAATTTAGGGAAGAAATCCCATTAGTAACGTGATTTCTATAGTTATTGACATGCATATAATCAACATATGTAACCGATATCCTAACATATAAATATTTTTGCCGATAAATATTTTCAACATTTGCACAAATAAAAAATTATTAACTTATAACGCAAGTAATATAGAAATAGCGGTTTGAAAAAATAATCAATGTGGAACTGAATAACTTAAAAAGTCAAAAAATTTCGAGCGTTAGAATCCCAAAGAAGAAAAAGATTGTCCCTTGAAGAGAATTAAAATGATCACAATATTTCTTTATCTGTTGTGATTTAATGGGACGACTGAGAAAATCAAAATACTTTCATGTAGAACTTTTCGTTATATATTCGGGCTAGGTTTTCCACGGATTTTAAACCAAGTTTGCAAAGGAGGGAAAGGTAAGTATATTTTTAACCAAAACCTAACCGTAAAAATTTATCATTCCATTAAACCTAGAATTTCGTTAGAGTTTTGGAGATAAATCTAAAAATCCAGCAGAGGTGTCTGAAATAATTTTTAAAGGTTAACGATGGATGGCAACTTTATTTTTTAAGAAACTAATATAGGTTAACTGAAAACATATTATAAAACATGTTATAATTTTGTTAGATTGAGTATGTAAAATAGCTTTTTAATAGAAGCTATGATATAATTTTTTGACTATACCTTGTATATGTTAAATTGTTATAATTATAAAAATTACTTATGTTATCTAGTTGCAATAAACACTATTGATATGGTCCTCCAATATTTATGCACTACAAAAACAATACCTTATATATTACAAAATATATTGAGATAGGTAAAATATTGCTTATTAAATTATAGAGGATTTTCTTTTGTGCAGAATAACGTATTCAATAAGAATATTCTTGAACCTACACTTAGTCTTTATGGGTTCCCATTTTACGAGAAGATGTTGTAACATAATCTGTCAACCGAAAAAATATGAAATCACTCTCAGGATGTAATATTAACCCTCCTCAATTATAAAGTTCAGACTAAGGTTTGCAGGCCGTTTTTGTTGCGACTGATTACCGTTCCAACACAGTGACTATGTTGCCATTTTAAAAATTTTGGAGTATAAAATCAAATGTTAATTCATGTTGTATATTCCGTCCCGTCCGTTATATGCGAGCCTCCTTCAAGTTTCCAAATGTGGCCAAATTAATTATTTTGTCAGTATCTCGAGGAATAACAATTTTACCATGCCCTTCTGTACGGGAATAAACACGGTAAGGATCAAATTTGTTTCACGAATACAATACAATACGATGTAAATACTTTAGCAAATTAATAAGCTAGCTAACTCAAAAAACGTTTTCGTATGGTATTTTTATCCAACTCAATGTTTCCTAACACTCACTAATTGTTTCAAAAGGCGACACTGATCAAAAATATATTATCATTCAATCTATCCATTACTTTAAAATTTTGCTAAGATAATTGTAAACATAAAATTAAGCATACTAAACATTCAAAAGCATTCTTGACATTATATCCGTGGACGTGGTTCGCCGTAATTAGAACTTCATAAATATCTTAATTGCATTTTTCCTTATTATTAATTTCATTTGTCTTTTGACACGTTAAATCTTACATCCCACAATATAAGGATCTGATATCATTGAACATGCCATCAAAGTTGAATTCTTGAAGGTAACAAAACCATTACTGTTTTATATTTATAAAACTGTGTAATGTTTAGGTAATTATGTAACTAAAGATAGTCTTAATTCTTTTTAATAATTTTAATTCAACGACTAATATATATATATATATATATATATAATTATATATATATATATATATAATATATAATATATATATATATATAGTTTTGTCCTTCTTCAAATTATATACAATAGTTTTGGCAGATTCAACATTTTCGTTCTTTATCACGTGAAACATTAAAATTAAGACATTTATAACATGGATAAATGGAAAACAATTAACTTCGGTTTGGCATCAGAAACTGGAACAAGAAATCTTCTATTGCATTCATATGGATAGAAATAGTCAAAATAGACATGTATAATTCTGATGAAAAAATATCGTATCAAAGCAATTATAGTGTAATATATAATTTAAAAAAACTTACTAAAATAAGTTCATTCAACTGCTGTGTATTTTAAATATTACTATTCAAGATATATCATTTGAATTGATGATAGGATATTTTCCATCGTTAGATATTCCAAAAATATAACAGTACATTTCGACTGTTGCAACAAGTCATAGTGCATTGTTTTCCAATAGCTTTTTGTTTCATCATAACGTAATTTAGATAAAAAATTTAATGTTATATAATTATGCACTCTTTGTGAAATTTATAAATTGAATTTTATAATACTATGTTTTGAATAGTTATTGTATACATGATAGTTAATTATTAAGCACTAGTTATAAATAATTAAAAACCATTCATGGATATAGTAGCCAATAAACTTCAGAAAATTTGTTGTCTTTATCCATTAGGATGCTGAGTATTCAAACAGCAAATATTCTACAATTCAAGCACAGATTTTCATGCTAATATCGATTGATAAAAGGTCCAGATTTACATATCCTAGGGGCTCACTGTGATCAAACGCTACAAATATAAAACAATTAAAAGAGACGATTGTGACAAGTTTTGGAACTGTGATTGTCTGTAAGTGCTGAGATACTGTCCAGTATATGGTCGTAGATTCTAAAACTATCTTGCCCTAAATCTCTTATTGATGTAGGTTCTTGCCTTAAGACGAATCGCCGTTAAAAAATTCTTGGTATACTTTAACAATAAAAGAAAATATAGAATTAACCAAAAATATATAGGGGATTGTCAAGATAAGTTAACTAAGTTCCCTGAAAGCCTTCCTACCCGACCGAACTGAATTAACTTTTCAATTATTTCCTAACGCCCAAACGATATTTTTAAATCTCAGGTCGGTTCTAATTTCTTTTTTTCAAAACTATTAAGTTCAAAGGCCTAATACAGATAAATACAGAAAATTATGACATAATTAAAAACTGAAGGTCAACAGAACTTTGACAATGACTCGTAACGCAAGAATACCAGGTATAACCCCGATAAATTAATATTAATAGGAATTTAAAGGAGTTCATTTCCTACAACGTGGTACAATACACAAATATGGCACGCTCCTTTATTCAGTGAAGGAAACTGATAACATTTTATTTTAGTTTGTGCAGGGATATAAATACAAGTTTTTGAAAATAGCTTTTAATTTTGATTTAAACTCACGACGAATAATGCAACTTCAATTCTTAATACGTGATGTATTTAATACATCAATAGTTAACATGATAAAAGTATGGGTAAACGTATATAATTGTATTTTATGAAATTTAAGTAGAGGTATTTCACTGAGCGTTATCAAAACCTAATACTCGAGATAACTCGAGAAAAAAGTAGTCTAAATAGACTACTAATATTTTGCACGTCGCTTAATTTGTATATGCAACAATGAGTTAGATTATGGTTAACGTCGCTCCATTGGATTGGATGTCGTCACTTACATCTTATGTGTAAGTCATGATTGCAATAAGGAAAGCACAGAATTTAATACATTTGTAAACAACCTCAATATAATCATATCATATATTAACGTGTGACCTAACGAAATTAGCCATAGACTTCAAATATAGTATATAGATTCAGCAAATCATGTTAACCATCACGTGGTGTGGGATTTTGATACCTTGTTATACGAGTACATAAATATTTTCTCAAACTAATTCTCTAATGTCTAAGTTTACATATTATAATATATTAGTCGATGTGTAAAATATGTGTTGTCAGTCAAGAAAGAAACGAGCCAAACCCAGCATGGAATATGTTAGCTATCTCACGATATATATTATAAATCAATCAGAGATAGAAATGTAGAAAACAGCGATAGCCGTTCTGAAAGTGGTCGGTAGCAGTAACTAACGTGAGGGATTGATTGGACCGCAGAGCTAAAATTGAATTGTAAGCCCGCGGCTCTCCTCTCCACCCACACCTCATCCTACCTAAGTGACGTGAACAACACTCCACTACCCCCTTCTTTCCACCCCTTGCTACCCTTTCATTAACGTCAACCCACTTCATGTCTAGTACTTCCTTCATGTCATATAAGGGACTCAGGTTTGTTGTAACAATTTATATGGTGTTTTGTTCGTTACAATCAAACGTTGGCTCGTGTTTGAATACTATTGTTAATGTGCATATAGAAGTCGAATGTAGATTACTAAACGGCCGGGATGGTATACGATTTTAGTGCTATCATGATTTTACAGTCCTCTGTGCATACTTTGTGTATCATGATTGAATCTGGTGTATTTCAAACGAATATTAAGTTAAGTTCCTCTAAACCTTCCACTTAGTGCAGAATCTGAAATCAGATACGGGTACAGAATTAATCCTGTAACCAGTGGTCAGCATCTGTCAGGATTTTACAGTCCTCTGTGCATACTTTGAGTATCATGTTTGCATCTGGTGTATTTCAAACGAATATTAAGTTAAGTTCCTCTAAATCTTCCACTTAGTGCAGAATCTGAAATCAGATACGGGTACTGAATTAATCTGTAACCAGTGGTCAGCATCTTTCAGGATTTTACAGTCCTCTGTGCATACTTTGTGTATCATGTTTGCATCTGGTGTATTTCAAATGAATATTAAGTTAAGTTCCTCTAAACCTTCCACTTAGTGCAGAATCTGAAATCAGGATAGGGTACTGAATTAATCTGTAACCAGTAGTCAGCATCTGTCAGGATTTTACAGTCCTCTGTGCATACTTTGTGTATCATGTTTGCATCTGGTGTATTTCAAACGAATATTAAGTTAAGTTCCTTCTAAACCTTCCACTTAGTGCAGAATCTGAATCAGATACGGGTACTGAATTAATCTGTAACCAGTGGTAAGCATCTGTCAGGATTTTAACAAGTCCTTCCTGTGGCATTAGTGACTTTTGTGTATCGATGTTTATCAGAACATGTTGCATCTGGTGAAGAGTATATTCAAAACGAATAAGTTAAGTTAAGATTCCTCTAAAACCTTGGCCACTTAGTGCAGAATCTGAAATTCAGATACGGGTACTGAATTAATCTGTAAACCACGTATGTGTCAGCATCCTGGTCCAGGATTGATTACAGTCCTCGATCTGTGCCAATATACTTTAGATGTATCATGTTTGGCATGCTGGTGAGGTCAAATTTTCAGAACGTAATATTTAAGAGTTAAGATATCCACTAAACCTTCTACTTAGTGGTGTTGTCTGAAATCAGACACATGGGTAACAAAATTACCCTGTAATCAGTAGTCCACAGCTGTCCATGATTTAATTAATCCTTCGAGTATACTTTGTGTATCATGTGATGCAAACTGGTATATTTAAAATTATTATTATACGTTATGGCACCACTGCATCCATCTACCTAGTTGCATCGTGTGAAATCAGCATACGGGTACAGTACTATTAATTCGGTAATCAGTAGTCAACATCTGTCTGAAGGGATACATTTAAAACCATAGGATAGCTACTTGGAATATTCAGATTGTAATCATATAAGTCTCATAATGTCGACAACGAATGGAAAGTGTTATTGCAGAAATTTCAGATATATTTAAAAGAATTTTCAAAATTATCAGGGATTTAATATTTACCAGAGTCAGATTTATGGTTTTCTCAACTCGATATTTTAATTAAATCAAAACTTAACCGCCATGTGCTTAACTTTATGTTTAATTATGTTCAGGCGTCCAATGTTGGATATTTAGTCTTATTGTTATTAAGGGGTTTTTCACCAAAATCAACCCCCCCTTCCCCATACCACACAAGTTTTTTAACAATAAAGAGATAATTTTGATAAATATATATTCAGTTATGGTCCATGTTTCGACTGTAAATAGGTACACTACAGTTTTTAAAAAAAAAAGGTATATGACAGTGATATATGCATATATATTATAACATATATATAGACTATATAATATAACCATATATATATTATATATTAAATATATAGATATATTATATATATATATATATATATTCACTTCGGTTGTATAATGCAGAAAATTGCTCTATTATAACAAATTAGACATTCTTAGTTTAAATTTCCTGTAATATATTTCGGGCTTTGCCGTCTTCAAAAAAGGTATAATAAAAAGTATAAAAACATATAAAACAAAAATAACACAGCAACATAAAATTTACACAAGTAAATAAATACAACATTTGCATAAATAAATAAACATGTGATTAACACCAAAGAGAAATATCATGAAATCAGGAGAAAGGAATTTAGAAAAATAATTTACGAAAAAATTATAATAACTTCAAAAACAATCTGATATATTTCATCTTTTATTTCAGACCAAAGGGTACCTTTTGATTTTTAATATTAACTGATGTGCCTTGTTGCTTAAATTTTCTACAGTAAAATTTTGTTTTTCCATCTTTTCTGGTACTCTTGGCAAATAACCTTTCAATGAATTAACATTGTTCAAATAAATTTTTGTTGGTGGCCTAATGCGTGTTGTGAAAACCAATTTTTTCATCCTGTTTTTTAGACGAAACAACGATGATTAATGTCATTCTTATGTGCCATAATGGATTGGTTGTCAATCCAACAATAATCCATTGCACAATTTTTTACATGTTAATTGATTAAATTACATTTTTTGCTTTTGCAATTAATTTCTCCTCGGAATAGGGGTAAATTTTCTTTGTTTTACTACTGGTAAAATAAATTGGACGATTTTATAATTTTGCAAGTATTACCAATCCGTTTGTCTTTTACAGGGTTGACACTTAAAAACTTTTCTTTCTTTTTCCTGAATTTTTGAATGTCAGTCGGAGGTGGCCAACTTTGGGCCGTACCAAGGAAGATTTTTCAGGTTAGTATTTCTACGACAACAGCTAGCCTGGGTGGTTTTGAAAATTAAGTTTTTAGTAATTTGGTGAAGATTTCAAAGAATTTTTGTGTGACGTTCTTAGGAATATTGGTTTGTTTTTATATAAACCTCAGGAAAATATTTTGTTATAAATTTTACCATTCAATCATTATATTTGGATTTTCATGAACATTAGAGTGTTTTAATTTGATTATTTATCAAATTTTGGAAAGGATATTTTTCCTTTTGACTAAATGCATTTCCAAGTTTTTCTAGATAATTTTGATAATCTGACCACTATCCAGTTACATAATTATTTTGGCCCTAGCTGATAAACCCTTTGTGGCCCCCCCCCCCCCCCCCCCCCCCCCCGGCAGCCGCCGTACTATGATTTTTTGACATGTACAGGATGGCAAGCTTGTTGAAATGTAGATAATACATTTGTGTTTACTGTTCTTTAATATGAATTTTTTTTTTATTTTTTTTGTTTTTGAGAAATCCAGATCTAATAAAAGCAATACATCTTGCTACATACATCCAAGAAATGTTTAATGATTTCTTTTAGGAAAATTTCCCGGAGGTTAAATTTCAAAAAATAGAGAATTTGTTCAGATTTTCCAAAAATTCTTATTAAATGTTTCCAACAGCTTAATTATTCCAAGATCAATAAAAATATCGTCTCAAATGAATCTCAAACCATATCCAAAGAGGTTTGTAGGATTGAGAATTCAAAAAATTCTTCATTCTAATTTTGGCCATAAATAGATTAGCAATACGCAGGTTGCCATCCCTGGTGCCCATAGCTGTTCCATTAATTTGGAGGTAAATTTATTATCTTGAAATTTAAAGTTGTATCATTGAGTTAAAATAAAATTAAAGTAATGGTCATTATAAATTTTGTGGCTGGGACTGGCTTTGCTTAGGGGGTCTAGTTCTTAAAAAAACTATTACCAGGATGGCACCCTGCGTATGCTAATCTATATATGGCAAATATTAGAAGAAGATTTTTTGAATTCTCAATCCTATCAAATCCTCTTGTATGGTTTGAGATTCATTGACGATTTAAATTTTTTATGATTATGGAATAATAGACTGTTGAACATTTAAAAGAATTTTTTGGAAAATCTGAACAAAATTCTACTATTTTGAAATTTACCTGGAATTTTTCTTAAAGAAATCATAACAATTTCATTGGATGTAGATGTTTTTATTAAATCTGGATTTCTCAAAACAAAAAACTTTCATATTAAAGGGGGGGAACAGTAACACAATGGTATTATACTTACATTTCCAACAGACTGCCATACACTGTACATGTTCAAAAAAATCAGCTACCAAAGGGTTTATCAGCTAGGGCCAAAAAAATTATGTACTGATAGTGCAGATTAATCAAAAATTATCTAGAAAAACTTGGAAATTGCATTTGTCAAAAGATAAATATCCTTCAAAAATTTTATAAAATAATCAAATTAAACACTCTAATGTTCATAAAATCCAAAATAAATTGATGATTGTAAAATTTATAACAAAAAGTATTTTTCCTGGTTTATATTAAAACCAAACAATATTCTAAGAAACGGCACACCCAAAATTCTTGAATCTTCACTCAATTACTAAAAACTTATTTTCAAAATCCACCCAGGCTAGTGTTTCGTAGAAATACTATAACCTGAAACAAATCTTCTGGGTACGCACCCCGGCCCAAATTGCCACCCTACTGACATTCAAAATTCAGAAAAGAAGGAAAAAGTTTTAAAGTGTCAAACCCGTCGTAAAGACAAACGAATTGTTAATACTTTGCAAAATTATAAAATCGTTCTCCAAATTTTTTACCAGGTAGTAAAAACAAAAGAAAAATTTACCCTATTCGAGGAGAAATTTAATTGCCAAAAAGCAAAAAATGTATATTTATTCAATTAACATGTAAAAAATTGTGCAATGGGATTATGTTGGATTGACAACCAATCCAATTTGCACAATAAGAATGAATAATCATCGTTGTATCGTCTAAAAAAACAGGATGGAAAAAATTGGTTTCACAACACGCATTAGGCCACCAACAAACAATTTTGAAAACAATGTTATTTCCATTGAAAAGGTAATTTGCAAGAGTACCAGGAGAGGATTGGAACACATAAATTTACTTAGAAAATTTAGAACAGGCGACATCAGTTAATATTAAAATCAAACAGTACACCTTTGGTCTGAATAAAAAGATGAAAATGATCAATTGTTTTAGTTTATTATAATTTTTTCTAAATTATTTTTTTTCCTAAATTCTTTCTCTGTTCATGATATTTCTCTTTGGTGTTAAATCACATGTTTATTTAATTTATGCACAATTGTTATTGATTTATGGTTACATTGTGTAAATTTTTGTTGCTGTGTTATTTTTGTTTTTTATATGTTTTTATACTTTTTTATTATACCTTTTTGTCGAAATACGGCAAAGCCGAAATATTAAAGGAAATTTAAACTAAGAACGTCCTATATTTGTTAATAATAGAGCAATTCTGCATTATACACACCGAACGTGAATAGAAAAGCCTTTTGGTTATGAAGAGAACTGTCTACTTCTACTTTCATACTTTAAAATAACATCTTGTTAATCATGAAACAGAAGAAACTCAAAAATTGTCACAGTAATCCCTAGCCAGTTTAGATACCACGCTTATTATAAACTGTTCATGTTGAATTGTCAAGATTGCTTTTCATTACAGTCTGTTTGAATCTTGGATTGACCACCTCTAAAAGGTTTAACAGCCTATTAAATTTTTCCCGTGTTTTGCCTTTTTCCAATCGAATTAAGAAATGATGTAATTTCCTTCGCAAGACAAAACAAGTTTTCAACTCACTAGCTGTATGTTCTTGGGATTTATACAAAGATTTATCTAAAGAACATGAGTCAACAAACTTTGTTCTCTGGTTGGAGCCATCTTACGAAGAATGAACCGGAGAGGTTTGTTAGAATAACGTTATTACTAGAATGTAACCATATTACATGAAAACTAAACTTGAAACAACTTTACAAAAAAACTGAACTCAGTAACCCTTTATCATGAACACAAAACTGAACCAGAATAAGGTTAATTTAAAAGATAGAAAAACTACAGTTATAAAGATGTGAAACATATAAAATTGGATCCACCAAGGGACTAATCAACATGAATCTCCAAAAACGATACTTAACAAAACAATTGGCATGAAACATTCCATCTATGACGTTTCTAGTGTGGATAAAAACCTGTGGATATTAAACAAACGAACAACAAATTGCTTGGTAGCTTCTAACATTACCTATAACCTTTACCAAATATGATCTTGAATTCCCGTGAAGAGGTTTCTGTTTTAAACTCCAGAGGGATTTAAACTTTTCTCACCTAACACCAAAGTTCAGATCATAAGATTTTCTTGCTGATGCCCTCGCTTGTTGCACGTAACTATATAGGCTAAAGTTTCATTTTATTACCAAAAAACAACAATGAATGATAATAAAAATCCCAAATTCAGTTGCTAAGTTCAAAACCGAAGTCAAATTGGACCACCTCCCTAATCTACCCTTCAGATCATCCGAATTGAACCAATTCATAAAATGTCATCTAATCTATCGAATTTGTGTCACATCATGAAATCACGGAATTCCTTAAAAAGTAATGAACAATTTAAACAGCAGGAGAAAGAAAAAGACTATCACATCTCTTAGGAACAATAAAGGACATAATAATTTTACCAGCAGATAAGGGCAAGACACAATAGTACTTCTATGATCTCGATGGATTATATTTTTTGAAAATTAAGAAACAATTTAAACGATACAAAATTTTACAAACAAATCGGATTATGAACCCAACCTGGAAACGTTTTAACAATGATATTAAGCAATTTCTCGCAGTTTGAGGGACCAAAAGAAGATATAAGTGCAAGAAACATTAGCTCTCCTAAACTCCTGATGTACCAAGAACCCCCTGTTTTCTATATTTTACCTAAAAATACAATAAGGAAAACCAAAGGGCCCACCATCCAGGGAGACCGATAGTTTCGGGTTATGGTTCTCCAACAGAAAGAATCATCTCAGCTTTATCGAATCGACATTTTTGCCAGGACCCAATGGTGAAAAATTTGCAAGTCACACATCAAGATACACACGATCACTTCATCGCAAAGACTGAATGGAAAATGAAGGCAACCTATTCCCCAAGCGATGTCAATTATGGTTACACATTGATTGTCCAGTCCTCTATACACAAAAACAATCCTCACGAATTTGGGCGAAGAAGCTATTCCAATAGTTTTTTTAAAGAACTAGACCTAAGCCAAGCCAGTTCCAGCACAAAATTGTATAATGACATTATACTTAATTTTATTTATTAACTATGAAACAACTTTAAATTTCAAGATAAAAAATTAACCTGCCAAATTTAATGGAAACAGCCTATGGGCACCACCAGGATGGCACCTGCGTATGCTAATCTATTTTATGGCAAAAATTAGAAAGAAAGGGATTTTTTTGAATTCCTCAATCCTACAAACCTCTTGTATGGTTGAGATTCATTGAACGATATTCTTTATGATTTATGGAATAATTAATGCTTTGAACATTTAAAAGGATTTATTTTTGGGAAAATCTGAAACAAATTCTCTATTTTGAATATTTTACACCTGGAAATTTTTTCTAAAGAAAATCATTAACATTTCTTGGGATGTAGATGTTTTTTATTAAATCTGGATTTCTCACAAAACAAAAAATCATAATTAATAAGACGAGTTAATCACACAATGGATTATCTTACATTTCAACAGCTGCCCCATCCTGTAACATGTCAAAAAATCTAGTACCAAAGGGTTTATCAGCTAGGGCCAAAAAAATTATGTACTGATAGTGCAGATTATCAAAATTTAATCTAGAAAAAACTTTGGAAAATGCATTTGTCAAAAGAAAATATCCTATCAAAATTTATAAATAATCAATTATTAAACACTCTATATGTTCAAATAAAAATCCCAAAATAATTGATGATGTAAATATTTATAACAAAATTATTTTCCTGGTTTTTTATTAGTAAAACAAACAATGATTTCTAAGAACGGCACACAAAATTCTTGAATCTTTCACCACATTACTAAAAACTTATTTTCAAAACCACCCAGGCTAGTGTTTCGTAGAAATACTAACCTGAAAAATCTTCTGGTACAGCCCATAATTGCCACCTACTGGAACATTTCAAAATTCAGAGAAAGAAGAAAAAGTTTTTAAGTGTCAACCCTTTTGTAAAGACAAAACGATATGTTTTTTTTTTAATACTTGCAAAAATTATAAAAATCGTCCCAATTTTTTTACCAGTAGTAAAAACAAAGAAAATTTACCCTATATCGAGGAGAAATTAAATTGCCAAAAGCAAAAATGTAATTTATCAATTAAACATGTAAAAAATTGTGCTCAATGGGATTATGTTTTTTGGATTGACAACCAATCCATTGCCACATAAGAATTGTAATAATCATCGTTGTTCGTCTAAAAAAACAGGATGATAAAATTTGGTCTTCACAACCACGCATTAAGGCCACCAACAAAATTTTGAACAATGTTATTCATTGAAAGGTCATTTGCAAAAGTACCAGGAAGATGTGAAAAATACAAAATTTTACTTAGAAAATTTAGAACAGGCACATTCAGTTAATATTAAAATCAAAAAGTTACCCTTTGGTCCTGAATAAAAGAAATTGACAATGATCAATTGTTTTAGTTATTATAATTTTTTTCTAAATTATTTTTTCTTAAATTCTTTCTCTGTTCATGATTATTTCTCTTCCTTTGGTGTTAATCACATGATTTTGAATGTTGATTCCACAACTTTCTATGACAAATGTTTATTTTTAATTTTACTTTGTCGTATAATTTTGTTGCCTGTGTTATTTTTGTCATTTATAATTGTTTTTATTACTTTTTTATTTATAACCTTTTTTGAAAACGGCAAAAGCCGAAATATTAAAGGAAAATTTAAACATAAGAAGTCTAATTTGTTATTATATTATATATATATATATAAATATATATATATATAATATATATATCGTCTGTAGTTCGGGAATACAAACCAAGCTGGTTTCTCTCAACTACATGTATTACAAATAGACAATTATTACACAATAGTTAAATTCCAACAGACGTCTTACGGTGCATAAGCACACTGAGATTAGTACCAGCTGTGTAGTTGTTAAAGAATGAAAATAGATTTTAAAATTATAAAATGTCCAGCAAAAAAATAAAAATATTATAATGATAATAAGATACTTAATCGATATTTAGAGTTGTTATACATAAATTCAATGTCATCAATCAGAAAACCTGTTTTAAAAGGTTATATAAAGGTGTAGGTGTAAAGGAAGAATGTGTGAGAGAGGGTGCCTGGAGTGTTTGTAAGGTTCACTGTCATTTCGTTTTACCTCATCCTATCTACTATATACATTTCCTAAACTGTATGTTCCAATTTAAGTGGAAACATGACCATTCTCAGTATGTACGAGTATATCTAATAAAGTTTATATCATCACTTTGATTTGTTGTCTATAGGTTTTATTTTTTAACATCCATAACAATTTCTTAATTCTCACTCAAAAAACTGTTATATCGCCTATATACAGACGAATTAGTTGTGTAACCATTTATTAAAAAAAAATTAAAACCAGGTTCAACATGATATACCCTTCTATTTAAACTTTTATGTAGCGTCCATTTTAACTGTATCAAAAACATGTTTTCGTGTTGGGTGTATTTAAATTCATAATTACGTATTATTTCAAATGAACTTGATTAGAATATAATTAAACATTTGTTTGATAAATTAATTTTTGAATTTGTTAGAAAATACTGATTTTTATATAAAACTAAAATATTTTCTTGAAAGGTCCGCCATTTTTAAGCGATAAAATATTTTAAAAAGTCACCTAGTGTTTCAAAAACATGTGCCGTATTGCATAGTATTTTATTTGAAATTTGACTATTTTTGTATTAGAACAAGGGACCTCCAGTTTAGCCACTCCTTATGTGAAAATGTTTTAAATATTTGTTATATAAAACTGCATTTTGTTTCTTTGATATTGCTCTGGCACGATTCTACAAAAACTAGAACACCTATAACAAACCCCGTACATTCCAAGTTACAAGTTTTAAATATTTGTTATATAAAACTGCATTTTGTTTCTTTGATATTGCTCTGGCACGATTCTACAAAAACTAGAACACCTATAACAAACCCCGTATATTCCAAGTTACAAGTTTTAAATATTTGTTATATCAAACTGCATTTTGTTTCTTTGATATTGCTCTGGCACGATTCTACAAAAACTAGAACACCTATAACAAACCCCGTACATTCCAAGTTACAAGTTTTAAATATTTGTTATATAAAACTGCATTTTGTTTCTTTGATATTGCTCTGGCACGATTCTACAAAAACTAGAACACCTATAACAAACCCCGTACATTCCAAGTTACAAGTTTTTTTAATATTTGTTATATAAAACTGCATTTTGTTTCTTTGATATTGCTCTGGCACGATTCTACAAAAACTAGAACACCTATAACAAACCCCGTACATTCCAAGTTACAAGTTTTAAATATTTGTTATATAAAACTGCATTTTGTTTCTTTGATATTGCTCTGGCACGATTCTACAAAAACTAGAAACACCTATAACAAACCCCGTATATTCCAAGTTACAAGTTTTAAATATTTGTTATATAAAACTGCATTTTTTTTCTTTGATATTGCTCTGGCACGATTCTACAAAAACTAGAACACCTATAACAAACCCCGTACATTCCAAGTTACAAGTTTTAAATATTTGTTATATAAAACTGCATTTTGTTTCTTTGATATTGCTCTGGCACGATTCTACAAAAACTAGAACCACCTATAACAAACCCCGTACATTCCAAGTTACAAGTTTTAAATATTTGTTATATAAAACTGCATTTTGTTTCTTTGATATTGCTCTGGCACGATTCTACAAAAAACTAGAACACCTATAACAAACCCGTACATTCCAAGTTACAAGTTTTAAATATTTGTTATATAAAACTGCATTTTGTTTCTTTGATATTGCTCTGGCACGATTCTACAAAAACTAGAACACCTATAACAAACCCCGTACATTCCAAGTTACAAGTTTTAAATATTTGTTATATATAAAACTGCATTTTGTTTCTTTGATATTGCTCTGGCACGATTCTACAAAAACTAGAACACCTATAATAAACCCCGTACATTCCAAGTTACAAGTTTTAAATATTTGTTATATAAAACTGCATTTTGTTTCTTTGATATTGCTCTGGCACGATTCTACAAAAACTAGAACACCTATAACAAACCCCGTACATTCCAAGTTACAAGTTTTAAATATTTGTTATATAAAACTGCATTTTGTTTCTTTGATATTGCTCTGGCACGATTCTACAAAAACTAGAACAACTATAACAAACCCCGTACATTCCAAGTTACAAGTTTTAAATATTTGTTATATAAAACTGCATTTTGTTTCTTTGATATTGCTCTGGCACGATTCTACAAAAAACTAGAACACCTATAACAAACCCCGTACATTCCAAGTTACAAGTTTTAAATAAAAGAAGTTGTAAAAGACAAGTTGTTAAAAAAGAATATTAATGAGTCAAGTTACATTTGCAATGGGAGAAGCAAAAGAAGTAATTACCATAATGTTGCTGTTGGAATTAGGGGATTAGTTTAAGTAATTTTAGTGAACGTTAATGTTGTATCCTGCACAACCTTTCTGTAACGTCCTCACCTGGGGGTGATCTAAATCCTTTTGACAAATATAATAATGAGAGGGAATTACTTTAAGTTTCACAATCGACAATGGCTCTCTGAAGTTTACCGACGTTAATGTTCCAAAAATAGAAACTATGGTTTAACGATTTGACTTCATCCTTTTCAAAACATACAAAACATGTAAGGTTAAGTATAAACAACTAGTACTTATGCTGTAGATGGAGCTTATATTGGTCACTGTTAAATTACATTAAAATACAAAACCAATATTTAATACATATTATTGTGAGGCCTTTCGATATCCAAGATACCTTCATCAGACACATCACAATTTATTTTGTGATGTGTCTGATGAAGGTATCTTGGATATCGAAAGGCCTCACAATAATATGTATTAAATATTGGTTTTGTATTTTAATGTAATTTAACTAGTACTTATATGACGATGGACCACTGAACACGACTCTTAATCATCAACCGACCCTAGTGGGTTACTGCCCCCGTTATTTTATGGATGTTAATTCTGTCCAGTGGCATATCAAGTTTTTACATTGGTAGTTGATCTCATAATTCTGCATACTCAAGTATGATATTTGAGTTGTTACAACATACAAGTTTTTCATTATTAATATTTGACTTTACGAGTCACTACATTATTTTACCAATTGAGAATTGTACAGAATGCTTAACCTTATTCAGATTTATGAAGATGGCATGAATTCAGCCGTCGGAACTTAGTGTTATGTTAACGAGTAGTAACATTGACAAATTAATGTCCAAATACCTCTTTATTCATTCAAATGATAGGCAATTTGAACCTACTATATATTTATGAGTTAGGATAGTTACCTTATCAATATAATTTAATTACATACTAGCAAGCTTTAGAACTTAATATTTTGTTGATTAAATATTTAGTTTAATATAATTCATTGCAAAATAGTAATACTTAGCTAAAAACACGAAAAAAAAATTTTAAATATACCAACTTCATTGGTTAAGTTTGCCATTGAATCAATAAACAAATTTCCATGAATCCCCAGTCTGTATTAGTTTTAATGGATCTTACCTGAGAAAGTAAATTTTATTTAAATTAAAATAACGAAAAATGAAGTTTTATTCTGTTGAGGACATTAGTTCTGCATTTAAAATATAAGAGTTTATATACCAAACATCTAAACCTTTTTACATTTGACGAATGTATAACTCCTATCTCGAATTAACAAATATAAATTAATTTAAATCATTTATGATATTGTATTTGGATACTTAAGTATTTGACATTTTAGACTATCTCCAGAAATTTAAACATTGAATTCGTGCATACATATTACATAGTATTTTTTGGGGGCGGCTTGTACATAAATCTGATCTTATTAATATGAGCTTACCCACAACATTACAACATCTTAATGACATTCCTTTCTCACTCATGTTAGCAAATAATCAAACTTGGAGAAGTCCAAGCGAAAAACTGTGATGTATGAAGTAATCGCAAGCACTGAAAATAAAACCGAAAAACCTTTCTTGTTTAGCTTAAAACTATTTCTTTGGTTTCATATTATTCATGAATTTAAATAATAAACCATCGCTAATTCACTGCCTCAGCTGCTTATGCTTAATTCTAAATATAAAAAAAAAACAATTCAAAGAGCTCTTTCCTAAATATTAAAATTTATCATCAATGAATTATAGAATAATAGAATAAGCAAAATAGTTTTCAGTTTAAAGAAAATAATACGCTAAATGTTGTTTTATTAAAAAATAAAGTTTCGGTTTAAAAAAATTATGTAAAATGTTTTTTCATTCCATCAACCTCCTACGTATATAGAATCATAGTCCCTAACCCCAATGTAATAACAATAAAGTTAGTCTGTCCAAGTACGTTACAGACTCCTTACCAAAATAAGTTTCATGGAATACACAAAACTGCTTTTGTACCCATAATTCATAAGCAGAATAATGTTCTATAAGAATTTAATACACTTGCCTTACATTTTAAAATTTCGCACTTTATTTTAATACAAGTTTATATTTAAATAGAGTTATGCATTTTAATTCCATTCTTAGTACAGATTATCTATATGGTAGTTATACATGAAGTTATTTTCAAAGTGTTATCACTATAAATTAATAATAATAAAACCCCACTTCCCAAGCTCTTAACAACATGGATAATGAGCATACATGTAAATAACAACTTTAATAATATAAAAACAAATTATAGAGTCAAACCATGTATTAAATGACTTATTTGGTTTGATACTTGGTACGTGAATATTTTACAAAAGTAGGGGGCATTCTTTATTAAGAAGGAGGAAGAACAAGGAAGGCGATCCAAAGAAGGAGACCAAAGACACAGTAAAGG